>NW_015546151.1:143161-148095 GCF_001515605.1 Sinocyclocheilus anshuiensis | reverse complement strand
TGTGTTCACTTGTGTTATCTTTTACTAATATTTAAATTTGTTTGATGATCTGAAACATTAAAGTGTGACAAACATACAAAAAAATAAGAAATCAGGAAGGGGGCCAACACTTTTTCACACCTCTGTGTATATATATATATATATATATATATATATATATATATATATATATGAAATATATGTCTGTAATATTTCACAGTATTACTGTTTTCATGTATTTTTGATCAAATAAATGCAGCCTAGCTGAGACTTCTTTCAAAAATATGAAAAAAGAAATAAATCGTACTGATCACAAACCTTTGACTGGTAATGTAATTTAAGATCAAGTTTAGTATGTATTTTGTTTGTTTGTCATGTTCCATTTGTTTGTCGTTCTCAGTGAAATAATTAAATAGAGTTGGAATCGCATGTACAATAGTCAAATGCCTTGCATGTTGTAGTATTTTTATATTCTGTTTATCATTGTGTGATATATTGTGATTTTATTTTTGAATTGGTACATTCCTTATGTTAAAGTTTATGGAACACATTATAATGCATTGACATTTCTTCATAAATTTGCCTTGGTTTAAGTGAAGGACAAGGTTATTTTGCCGTTATGAAATTCTAAACATGTTAGAGCCTTGAAATGCAAGACAATCACATAGCTAATGTAGTTTGTTTATTGTGCAATACCCATACCAGCCATTGTGGAAGAGTGCTCTTAATTTTGCACAAATCAAGATATTTTTGCACCTTTCTGCAGACAGGATGTAAACAGATATACAGGTACACTGGATGTCTAGTTAAACCGTAAAATACAGATGTGATGCGATACAACAGCGTTAAACACGTGAGGTCTTTATACCAAGCAGAGTTTTTCTGAATAAGACTCTCATTCATTCACATTTCCAGCGTGTGTTTGCAGACATTGCTCCAGGTGTGTTATGGCCATAGAGCAGCATTCATACAAAATTTCCCCCTCTCTGTCCTCACCTAGCAGTACACGCTCGAAGCGTTTCGTCCCAACCAGTGTTTTTTTTTTTTTTTTTTCTTCCTCCGCTCATGTGGAGTAATGTATTGTAAATGTGCTTAAAAATAACTGGGAAAATGGTTCCCTTGCCTCTAACTGTGTGCCGCCCCCTCCCAACTGTACTCTCTGTTAGCCGCTTGCCTTTCACTCTTCCCTTTCTATTTTTAACTGCCCCCAGGATCAGTCCTCATTCGCTCCTCCCTTGCGCTGTCTTATTGTTCGTCATCCACCCCTCCCTCGCCACACTCTCTTGTGTTACTCCAGCCGGTGTATGCGGGCTGCCCATGTAAATCTTTAATCAGTGCTGGCATCTCTGACACCGAAGATGCCAGGCTAAAGGGTGTGGATGTGTGTCCTGTGTCCTTGATGCCCGGTGAACAGGAAACCGAGCATGAATTCAAGCTTTTCAGCTCTTTCTATAAATGTGAAGCCTCTTTGCTTGTCTCCAAGCTATTTTTGCAAAGATGAACTGCGTTTGGGGGCTGACATGGCTTGCAAGCCAGGACAGCTAATCAAAAACGCTGTCATTTCCATGCTTTCATCAGCAGACACCCAGGTTTAGCATGTCTGAGAGTCCCTGGACTCATCTGTTTTTTTTTTTTAATTGAAAAAATACAGTTAGTTTTTATAGCCGAATTTAATGACATCTTTCTTCTCTCACAAAAGTAATAGCTTGCACTGTTTATCAAAATGCATAATTACACCTCCTATCAGTCTGTCTTTACACATACGTTGAGGTGTTGTGTATTTAGTCAGTTTGATAATTTACATTCTCCCTTCAGGAATATCCGGCTGACTCTGTCTTTTTCCCTGTAGTTGTGACTGGGGCCACCGATGGAATCGGAAAAGCCTATGTGGAGGAGGTAAGATTCCTCAGGTTTTATTTTTGTTTTTTTTCCCCTCTCTTCACGGAAATCACAATGAGTCATCAAACTAGAGGTCTCAGTCAGAGTTCAGGGAAAACTCCGCTCTCAAAGGTTTGCTTCGTACAGTCGACAAACCGGCAAGCATTTGCCACCCTGCTGCTTCTCATTTCTACCATTTGATGGCCTTTATGAATAGTGCTTTTTATTATATACTATTTTGAATGATTATACTCAACGAGATCTGATTGTGTAATAGTGTACTAGGATGAGTAGGATCATTTTGATGGTAGTATGAATAGAAATGGTTGATTTGATTCTGAAGGCTAGATTACTTATGATCTGATCCTGAGCGATTTAATGTATAATCAAAGTAAAGTAATAAAATTAGAATAATAATGTATAATGTGAAATGTTTCTGATTCTGTGCAGCTTGCTCGACGAGGTTTTGCTATCGTTCTCATCAGCCGTACTCAAGAGAAGCTGGATGAAGTATCCAAAGCTATCGGTAGGTATCTGCTTAGAACTTTTTAATAAAACTGTGTGGACCTCTTTTAATAAATGCAAGCAGAATTAATTTTTTCATAAATCATTACACCGTTATTCTGACAGATTTTCATGAAAGTGCTCGTATTATCAAAATGTTAGTAATACGAAAAAATACACCTGCTCCCAAATATGCATTATTCATGTGTGAAACATCAGAACATTTTGTGCTCTTTTAGGGGAAATAAAGACACTACATTTTCTTATTTATTTATTTACTTATCATAATAATATATAATAACTAAACCAGTTAGTTAAATGTGAAAATAAATTACACTGATTTATAACAGCTACATAGTCCATGTTCTTTTTTATTATAGATTACAATCATTCAGAGCGTGTAGTATTTTTCTGCAAAATTATCACTTTATAAAATTTTATATTATGCATATGGACAATTAGTCTATTTTGCATGTAAGGAAATTACTGGACCCAAACCTGAGAAGGGAGTCCAGAAGATCCCACAGCATTCCTGTACACATTCATACAGTTATAATTCACGGGGGTATTTTTATATTTATTGTGAATGAGCGTGGCCTATTTAAAAAATGATTGTATCTAAGGATTAATGAAGCATTTGTGAATCAGGAGGAGTGTTTTCAGGGAAGGTCCGCATTACATGCACTATGGAAAATATAAAAATCTAAACGAATTCAAAATATGTCTTTGAAAATATAATGTCAGTGGTACTAAAATAACACTGCTGTTCATTGACAAAGTTTGTAGCTTTGGTATTAACAATCTCCAAATGGCCAAATAACGTTAGGTTATGCCACCACTCTGTTTATTCATTATTTAAAAAAACTCTATTATGAAATTAAAACTCTGATCATTGCGTGGTCCTAAGTCTGTTGTTGTGTGTGCATTGTGTTGCTGTAGAAAAAATAATAATGAAAAAAAAAAAATTTGAATAATTTACAAATTTATTCGTATAATCATTTGTTGGTTGTTCTTTATACCACTGGCACCGCAAGAACAAAGCAAAAGCAGGATCTCCTAGTATGGCATCGTTGAATTAATGGAGCAGCAGTGGCTGAATCGCAGATGTCCCCCCCCATTCATTTTTTCTTGTCCTTTGGTTGGCTGACTTCTGATCTGAGGAGGATGGCATGATTTAGAGCATGCACACACGTGTGTGCGCCCATGTGCTGGTAAATGTGCGTTTGTGTTTGCTTGTGTGCAGAGGACCTGTGGGGTACCTATTCGTGTGTGTGTGTGAGAGAGAAAGTCGTGAGCAGTGAGTGCTGCTCCTGTTTGTGAGGCAGAGTGTGTCTCCCTCTGCTAAATGAATGTGGATGTTAATGAGTGGAGTTATTTTTAGCTCTGTGTTGAAAGGCAGGCACTCTGCCAATTGAGCTGCCTGGCTGCTGCAGCAGAGTGCGACTTCACTGGAGATGTCATGGCGGGGATGAGAGAGAGAGTGAGCCCAGTGACCTCCACTGAACACTGGCAAATACAGTCATGTGGATGCAGTTGGAATTATTTGACAAAAGTGATGGACATAATGACACTTACCTCTCTTACATGTGTGGTGTAGTCCTCCAGATGGGCGGGACTTCTGTGTGGTGTATATTATATTATACTTGTGTTTTATTCAATATTTATTAGGGATGAATGAATAATCAAATTAAACTAAAATCACAATATGGCTTAGTGGGGTTTGATGAAATAAATATGAGGTAAAATATGAAGCTGGGCACTGTAGAGATGTAACGGTAAATAAAAATGATTACATGATTATTGTGACCAAAATTATCACGGTAATCAATATTATCACAGTATTGTTAAAATAAAATAAATCCGTATTCAGTAGTTGTATGGTTAAAATCAGTATTGTTAAAATAAATAATTTCACCAAGTTTTATATTTAAAATCTAATTATCTAATAACATGTATGACTTTGAAAAGGTGTCATGAAATGTTAAACCTCACATTTCAGCATTTAATAAAGAAAAGGGTTAAGTCACAATGATAATTGATTAATAAATGATTTTATGTATTTTATCTGCTCCATAAATAATTCTAGACACACACACACACACACACACACAGGTTTGTTTTTATGGTTTATGGGGACTCTCCATAGGCGTAATGGTTTTTATACTGTACAAACCGTATTTTCTATTGCCCTACACCAACCCTACCCCTAAACCTACCCCTCACAGGAAACTTGCTGCATTTTTAGATTTTCAAAAAAACTCATTCTGAATTATTTATAAGCCTTTTGAATTACGGGGACACTGAAAATGTCCTCATAAATCACCTTCTCGTTGTAATACATATGTCATACCCATGTTATTATACAAATTTGTGTCCTCATAAACCACATAAA
Source organism: Sinocyclocheilus anshuiensis (assembly GCF_001515605.1). Lineage (NCBI taxonomy): Eukaryota > Metazoa > Chordata > Actinopteri > Cypriniformes > Cyprinidae > Sinocyclocheilus > Sinocyclocheilus anshuiensis. The sequence goes on along the minus strand of NW_015546151.1, from coordinate 143,342 downwards.
CACACACACACACACACACACACACACACACACACACACCTACTTTGTAATAGAGTCATGCTTCCCTGCTACCCTAAAGTTCTACTCTTTTTTTTTTTTTGTTAACAAATGTTGTAGCTGCTCCCACTTTTAAAGCATACAGATAGAAAGAATAAAATGATTGGAAGTGGGAGAGTGGGAT
>NW_015546151.1:136978-142136 GCF_001515605.1 Sinocyclocheilus anshuiensis | reverse complement strand
GCATTTAGACCCAACCAGTGTGTTTTGTCCTCCGCTCATGTGGAGTAATGTATTGTAAATGTGCTTAAAAATAACTGGGAAAATGGTTCCCTTGCCTCTAACTGTGTGCCGCCCCCTCCCAACTGTACTCTCTGTTAGCCGCTTGCCTTTCACTCTTCCCTTTCTATTTTTAACTGCCCCCAGGATCAGTCCTCATTCGCTCCTCCCTTGCGCTGTCTTATTGTTCGTCATCCACCCCTCCCTCGCCACACTCTCTTGTGTTACTCCAGCCGGTGTATGCGGGCTGCCCATGTAAATCTTTAATCAGTGCTGGCATCTCTGACACCAAAGATGCCAGGCTAAAGGGTGTGGATGTGTGTCCTGTGTCCTTGATGCCCGGTGAACAGGAAACCGAGCATGAATTCAAGCTTTTCAGCTCTTTCTATAAATGTGAAGCCTCTTTGCTTGTCTCCAAGCTATTTTTGCAAAGATGAACTGCGTTTGGGGGCTGACATGGCTTGCAAGCCAGGACAGCTAATCAAAAACGCTGTCATTTCCATGCTTTCATCAGCAGACACCCAGGTTTAGCATGTCTGAGAGTCCCTGGACTCATCTGTTTTTTTTTTTTAATTGAAAAAATACAGTTAGTTTTTATAGCCGAATTTAATGACATCTTTCTTCTCTCACAAAAGTAATAGCTTGCACTGTTTATCAAAATGCATAATTACACCTCCTATCAGTCTGTCTTTACACATACGTTGAGGTGTTGTGTATTTAGTCAGTTTGATAATTTACATTCTCCCTTCAGGAATATCCGGCTGACTCTGTCTTTTTCCCTGTAGTTGTGACTGGGGCCACCGATGGAATCGGAAAAGCCTATGTGGAGGAGGTAAGATTCCTCAGGTTTTATTTTTGTTTTTTTTCCCCTCTCTTCACGGAAATCACAATGAGTCATCAAACTAGAGGTCTCAGTCAGAGTTCAGGGAAAACTCCGCTCTCAAAGGTTTGCTTCGTACAGTCGACAAACCGGCAAGCATTTGCCACCCTGCTGCTTCTCATTTCTACCATTTGATGGCCTTTATGAATAGTGCTTTTTATTATATACTATTTTGAATGATTATACTCAACGAGATCTGATTGTGTAATAGTGTACTAGGATGAGTAGGATCATTTTGATGGTAGTATGAATAGAAATGGTTGATTTGATTCTGAAGGCTAGATTACTTATGATCTGATCCTGAGCGATTTAATGTATAATCAAAGTAAAGTAATAAAATTAGAATAATAATGTATAATGTGAAATGTTTCTGATTCTGTGCAGCTTGCTCGACGAGGTTTTGCTATCGTTCTCATCAGCCGTACTCAAGAGAAGCTGGATGAAGTATCCAAAGCTATCGGTAGGTATCTGCTTAGAACTTTTTAATAAAACTGTGTGGACCTCTTTTAATAAATGCAAGCAGAATTAATTTTTTCATAAATCATTACACCGTTATTCTGACAGATTTTCATGAAAGTGCTCGTATTATCAAAATGTTAGTAATACGAAAAAATACACCTGCTCCCAAATATGCATTATTCATGTGTGAAACATCAGAACATTTTGTGCTCTTTTAGGGGAAATAAAGACACTACATTTTCTTATTTATTTATTTACTTATCATAATAATATATAATAACTAAACCAGTTAGTTAAATGTGAAAATAAATTACACTGATTTATAACAGCTACATAGTCCATGTTCTTTTTTATTATAGATTACAATCATTCAGAGCGTGTAGTATTTTTCTGCAAAATTATCACTTTATAAAATTTTATATTATGCATATGGACAATTAGTCTATTTTGCATGTAAGGAAATTACTGGACCCAAACCTGAGAAGGGAGTCCAGAAGATCCCACAGCATTCCTGTACACATTCATACAGTTATAATTCACGGGGGTATTTTTATATTTATTGTGAATGAGCGTGGCCTATTTAAAAAATGATTGTATCTAAGGATTAATGAAGCATTTGTGAATCAGGAGGAGTGTTTTCAGGGAAGGTCCGCATTACATGCACTATGGAAAATATAAAAATCTAAACGAATTCAAAATATGTCTTTGAAAATATAATGTCAGTGGTACTAAAATAACACTGCTGTTCATTGACAAAGTTTGTAGCTTTGGTATTAACAATCTCCAAATGGCCAAATAACGTTAGGTTATGCCACCACTCTGTTTATTCATTATTTAAAAAAACTCTATTATGAAATTAAAACTCTGATCATTGCGTGGTCCTAAGTCTGTTGTTGTGTGTGCATTGTGTTGCTGTAGAAAAAATAATAATGAAAAAAAAAAAATTTGAATAATTTACAAATTTATTCGTATAATCATTTGTTGGTTGTTCTTTATACCACTGGCACCGCAAGAACAAAGCAAAAGCAGGATCTCCTAGTATGGCATCGTTGAATTAATGGAGCAGCAGTGGCTGAATCGCAGATGTCCCCCCCCATTCATTTTTTCTTGTCCTTTGGTTGGCTGACTTCTGATCTGAGGAGGATGGCATGATTTAGAGCATGCACACACGTGTGTGCGCCCATGTGCTGGTAAATGTGCGTTTGTGTTTGCTTGTGTGCAGAGGACCTGTGGGGTACCTATTCGTGTGTGTGTGTGAGAGAGAAAGTCGTGAGCAGTGAGTGCTGCTCCTGTTTGTGAGGCAGAGTGTGTCTCCCTCTGCTAAATGAATGTGGATGTTAATGAGTGGAGTTATTTTTAGCTCTGTGTTGAAAGGCAGGCACTCTGCCAATTGAGCTGCCTGGCTGCTGCAGCAGAGTGCGACTTCACTGGAGATGTCATGGCGGGGATGAGAGAGAGAGTGAGCCCAGTGACCTCCACTGAACACTGGCAAATACAGTCATGTGGATGCAGTTGGAATTATTTGACAAAAGTGATGGACATAATGACACTTACCTCTCTTACATGTGTGGTGTAGTCCTCCAGATGGGCGGGACTTCTGTGTGGTGTATATTATATTATACTTGTGTTTTATTCAATATTTATTAGGGATGAATGAATAATCAAATTAAACTAAAATCACAATATGGCTTAGTGGGGTTTGATGAAATAAATATGAGGTAAAATATGAAGCTGGGCACTGTAGAGATGTAACGGTAAATAAAAATGATTACATGATTATTGTGACCAAAATTATCACGGTAATCAATATTATCACAGTATTGTTAAAATAAAATAAATCCGTATTCAGTAGTTGTATGGTTAAAATCAGTATTGTTAAAATAAATAATTTCACCAAGTTTTATATTTAAAATCTAATTATCTAATAACATGTATGACTTTGAAAAGGTGTCATGAAATGTTAAACCTCACATTTCAGCATTTAATAAAGAAAAGGGTTAAGTCACAATGATAATTGATTAATAAATGATTTTATGTATTTTATCTGCTCCATAAATAATTATGTGTATATGTGTGTCTGTGTATATATATATATGTGTGTATATATATGTGTGTATATATATATGTGTGTATATATATATATATGTTTAAATAATTTTTTTAAATGTGTAGAATCCAAGCTTGTTTTTCATCAACCGGTCAGGTTGGCATGCAAATTCGGTCAGTTTTTTTGACCAGACAAAAAACGCACACAGGCTGAATGTAACTGTAACTCCACTCTCTGACAGTAGGTGGCGCTTATGGAACAGCAGCTGTTACAGCTGTTTCCCATAACCTCCATGGACAAAGCAGCATTGCGATTAATGCTGCCTTCACGTGCTATCGAAATTATCGTAAATACGAGCTTCATAGTCGGAATGTGGACATGAACAGCCTTAGAGAGGCCTTATGTCCAATTTCCCAGTAGGAAGCTTATATTTGCAATAATTCCGATAGCACGTGAAGGCACCTTAAGAACATAATTAGGTATTACATGAGCGAAAATGAAAACAAAATGCCATCAAATCTTTTCTAATGGTCAGAGCCTTCAGAGATACATTCATATATTGGACTAATTCATATATTCATTTGTATAATTCCCTTAGCACGCTTTTAAAACCTCCCAGCTTTCCACCATGTTTTCACGCAAAACGAATCTACTCTGCATGCTGTGCGCACGTGAGACTGTTACTTAAAACTTTGCTTTATGCTGGATAGTATTAATTTATCCTGAGTTGTTCAAATCGCGGTAATCTAATACGGTTTTAATGATAATTAAAATCTGAAATGGTAATACTAATCATGGGGAATTTTATCATTATTTATCGCAAACCGGTAATCGTTCCATCCCTAGGGCACTGTGATCATTTACTAAAGAGCAGCGCGTGATCCAGTGTTTTCATTGTCTCAGAGCACATGAGCTTATAGTATTCATTTGGGAATGTAACATGCAACTATCTTCCTTAACTATCTTCTTAACTTTTAATGAGAATTATTTATAACAGCTGTTTTTCCCCACCAAAATTTTGAATTTTTTTTTTTTTTTTTTTTTTTTTTTACAGTTAGATATAATAAAAGTAATATTTCTTATTGTTTAACATTTTCATTTAGTTGGAGTATTAATAATAGTAATAACATTATTATTATTGTTGTTGTTGTTGTTGTTGTTGTGTTATTCATTTCCAATTACAATTTTGGGCCAAAATGGGCAGTCTTACAAGCAACCACATCAAACCTGGAGCTTATTTTATTTTATTGCATTTTAAATCATAATTGCAATATTTATCCGAAGATTTACAATTAAATTGATCCAAATCATGCAGCCCTACAGCCACACAGTATTTATTTTGTATTTACATGTGAAACAGAAATTAGCAGACATCTGTTAATCAATCAAGTGGGATCTGACTAATGCTAATGACAGCACAGTGATGGCGTATTGGACAAAATATCAGAGTACTAGTATTTTATAGGGAAGTCGTGGCCTAATGGTTAGAGAGTCGGACTCGTAACCCAAGGTTGCGGGTTTGAGTCTCGTACCGGCAGGGATTGTAGGTGGGGGGAGTGAATGTACAGCGCTCTCTTCCACCTTCAATACCATGACTGAGGTGCCCTTGAGCAAGGCACCGAACCCCCAACTGCTCCCTGGGCGCCGCAGCAAAAAATGGCTGCCCACTGCTCCGGGTGTGTGTTCACGGTGTGTGTGTGTTCACTGCTGTGTGTGTGCACTTTGGATGGGATAAA
>NW_015546151.1:135144-136653 GCF_001515605.1 Sinocyclocheilus anshuiensis | reverse complement strand
ACAACAAATTCTCATCAGGTTATGTGTAGCTTTATTAGGATATGGTATCTTTTTTACCCCCATTTTCCTAGTGTGACTTTCTGAGTGCAAATATACATGTCACATTTCTTTCAGTGAAGCAGAGCAGTGTCTACCAGAGCGAGTATTGAATGGACTTCTATTCTTTCATTCACTCTCCTCTCCCCCCTCCATATTCTCAGACATATTCCATAATTAAAGTAGCCTACTTTTACAATAGAACATTTTAGTGCATTTTACAAAAAAGAATCATGCTCTTGTGAAGAGAAACTGCAGTTGTAGTTTAAGTGACATGCTTTGTTGCAGTTATTTGATAATAGTTATGTTAGTTGATTTATTGGAATTTTTACACTGAAAACAGTGTCTCGCTTTCATCAAATCAAACCAATGCAAGACAGCGTTGCATCATGTAGTTAACATTCTATGACATTTCATAAAGCTCTTGCATTCCTAATGTTTTGCAATTGTCTGCTTTTCCTTTCCCCCCCTCCAGAGAGCAAGTATAATGTAGAGACCAAAACCATTTCTGCTGACTTTGGATCTGTGGACATCTACCCTAAGATTGAATCTGGACTGGCCGGACTTGAAATAGGAGTTTTAGGTATATTACATATCTGTAATTTAGGTGATAGTGGGATGCTATACTGAGTTATTTGGTTTTGTCCAGAACAAGATGTTCTGGGCTCGAACAGCTAAACTTTTTTTTTAAATAATGAATTGTCTCTTCAGTGATACTTTAATATTTGCTGCCAGCTATAGGAAGGTGGAGGGAACTACCTGTGTTTCCAGATCTCTTTTTAAAATATCCTGGTTTTTTTATTATTGCTCAAGCACTTTGCAAGTCTTCTTCTTCTTTTTTTTTTTTTTAATAACCTTCCCTTTAAATTCTTGGATGTCTCTTCCTCCTGCAGTTAACAATGTTGGAGTGTCTTATTCCTACCCAGAGTTCTTCCTCAACATTCCTGATATTGACAGTGTGAGTTTGTGTAGCCACTTGTGCATTATGCAAAATTACCATTTGATTAATAGAAGTGCAATTATCTGTGTGATCTGTTTCGTTGTTGTTTGTTTTGGTTGGTAACCTATTGGCAGTTGTGATTGCAGTTCATCAACAGTATGATCAACATCAACATTACATCAGTTTGTCAGGTAAGAGAAATTAGCTTCTCACTCAAGTCTTATAAATAGCCTTTACTCATCCATTGAGAGTCTGAAAACCAAGCGTATGTATAAATTAGAGATGTACCGGTACAAAGATTCTCTACCGATAGCCGATTATTCAGAATGACATCTGCCGATACTGATAAAAATATCATCCAACTAATGCTGTAAACTACACTGGGACAATCGCATGGTACGTTGCTATAATATTAGAGATGCTTATTTTAATGTTCTGTAATGTAAGTGCCTCAGTCCGTCACATTTAAGAGCGTCAAAACAGCATTTATTGTTTGAATTTTGTGATAAAATGGACAGATTTTTTTTTTTTTA
>NW_015546151.1:134588-134785 GCF_001515605.1 Sinocyclocheilus anshuiensis | reverse complement strand
GTGTGTGCACTTTGGATGGGTTAAATGCAGAGCACTAATTCCGAGTATGGGTCACCAAACTTGGCCACATGTCATGTCACTTTCACTTTCACTTTCACTTTCACTTTATACTGATGATTGTGCCAAAATGTACCATTTTTCCCAAATGTGTCCAATTGATATCACTTTCAGAGTTGTTTATTGTTAAGTGATCTCTA
>NW_015546151.1:109272-133753 GCF_001515605.1 Sinocyclocheilus anshuiensis | reverse complement strand
AGTACAACAAATTCTCATCAGGTTATGTGTAGCTTTATTAGGATATGGTATCTTTTTTACCCCCATTTTCCTAGTGTGACTTTCTGAGTGCAAATATACATGTCACATTTCTTTCAGTGAAGCAGAGCAGTGTCTACCAGAGCGAGTATTGAATGGACTTCTATTCTTTCATTCACTCTCCTCTCCCCCCTCCATATTCTCAGACATATTCCATAATTAAAGTAGCCTACTTTTACAATAGAACATTTTAGTGCATTTTACAAAAAAGAATCATGCTCTTGTGAAGAGAAACTGCAGTTGTAGTTTAAGTGACATGCTTTGTTGCAGTTATTTGATAATAGTTATGTTAGTTGATTTATTGGAATTTTTACACTGAAAACAGTGTCTCGCTTTCATCAAATCAAACCAATGCAAGACAGCGTTGCATCATGTAGTTAACATTCTATGACATTTCATAAAGCTCTTGCATTCCTAATGTTTTGCAATTGTCTGCTTTTCCTTTCCCCCCCTCCAGAGAGCAAGTATAATGTAGAGACCAAAACCATTTCTGCTGACTTTGGATCTGTGGACATCTACCCGAAGATTGAGTCTGGACTGGCCGGACTGGAAATAGGAGTTTTAGGTATGTTACATACCTATAATTTAGTTGATAGTGGAATTGTCTCTTCAGTGATGCTTTAGTATTTGCTGCCAGCTATGGGAAGGTGGAGGGAACTACCTGTGTTTCCAGATCTCTTTTTAAAATATCCTGGTTTTTTTATTATTGCTCAAGCACTTTGCAAGTCTTCTTCTTCTTTTTTTTTTTTTTAATAACCTTCCCTTTAAATTCTTGGATGTCTCTTCCTCCTGCAGTTAACAATGTTGGAGTGTCTTATTCCTACCCAGAGTTCTTCCTCAACATTCCTGATATTGACAGTGTGAGTTTGTGTAGCCACTTGTGCATTATGCAAAATTACCATTTGATTAATAGAAGTGCAATTATCTGTGTGATCTGTTTCGTTGTTGTTTGTTTTGGTTGGTAACCTATTGGCAGTTGTGATTGCAGTTCATCAACAGTATGATCAACATCAACATTACATCAGTTTGTCAGGTAAGAGAAATTAGCTTCTCACTCAAGTCTTATAAATAGCCTTTACTCATCCATTGAGAGTCTGAAAACCAAGCGTATGTATAAATTAGAGATGTACCGGTACAAAGATTCTCTACCGATAGCCGATTATTCAGAATGACATCTGCCGATACTGATAAAAATATCATCCAACTAATGCTGTAAACTACACTGGGACAATCGCATGGTACGTTGCTATAATATTAGAGATGCTTATTTTAATGTTCTGTAATGTAAGTGCCTCAGTCCGTCACATTTAAGAGCGTCAAAACAGCATTTATTGTTTGAATTTTGTGATAAAATGGACAGATTTTTTTTTTTTATCAGAAGTAACAGTGCACAAAGGTGCGATTACTGGATGGTATGCAAATTGCAAATAATGTTTGATAAAGGGTAGTGGACCTGGCAACCCTGCCTTGACCTACTGGTGATTCACAGGTTCAAATTGACTGCATTAAAGGCACAATTTTTTTAGAGTAAGATTGTGTTTTTTTGTCTTATCTACAGCCCTAAATTCTACACAAGACATTTACTTCACACACAAGTTGAATTCTAACATGTTTTTCTTCCCCCTTTTGACTGACAGAATATTATCGACAGAATATTATCTGTCATATAGTATTATATGTCATAATACTATATGACAGAATATTAAACCTTTATCATTTACTGGTATCGGTATCAATCAGATTTTGCGGCTGTTAACCAATTATTGGCCGATACATCTGTTCATCCCTAGTATAAATAACAAAAACAGTCATTACATTTATTTATTTTATTATTTATAATAACATTATTTATTTATTTAGTCATTTAGCAGACGCTTTTATCCAAAGCGACTTACAAATGATCTCCCTGCCCGGTGGAGTAGCACGGTAGAGTCGATGGTCTTTACACTCTTCGGTCTTCACACGAGGAGACCGTCACGCGACGGCTGCCGCGGTAAACTAAGCTTTTTTTCATTACATAGTTTTTATAATTGGCTAAGAAATTATAATTTAGTTTTTGTTCATTTTTTTTGCTGGCATGGTTTTAAGACTTCTATATAAATGCCATCTTTGCCTAGATTTTACTAACAGTAATATTGTCTGTCCTGCTTCCTCTGTATTACCTTTCTTTGTCTTGGCGGGCCAAGTTTCTGAACACAAAATAAGTGCTGTTGGCACTTAAAAAAAAAAAAGTGCTGTTGGCATGAAATGTGGTGTACGTGTTAATGCATTCATTGATTTGGTATTAGAAAGTTGCAGAACTCCTTTTTGCACTAAAAAAGAAGGTTTTGAATTCTGATTGTAACAGTGTTTTCATATTACACTGAACTTTATCAAGGAAAAAATGATTCCTCATAATGTGATTAACTAATCTGACTCATTCATGAAAAATCAATACATCACTCACTTCCCATATGATGCTCAGGAAAGTTGAGTGTAGCTCACTGCCTCTGCAGGTCTTTATTATACAGCCAGTCTATGCTGCCACCTTCAGGATCCAAAATGTATTATTCTGTTAAAAAATACATGTCCATTCATAGACATGGCACAGTGTGCTTTCATGCATGTGTGAAATATTACTGCTGGAGTTGATCAGATTTTAATTTATTGTGCAATAGCTTTTAAACCTTGTTGATCTGATTCATATGCTCTATCCTTGCACTATTGTAGATGACACGACTGGTACTGCCCAGGATGGTAGAGAGGTAAGCTCAGAAATCACCAAACTATGATTTTTGTTGACATTCAGAGTAGTGTTTGGTAAAGCAGATGGAATGATTCTTGTACTTGTAGCATTATGACTAACTAGTAGGCTCTGTCCCACAGGAGTGTGTCATGCAAATTTTTATGTGGTTATTTTTGCACAGTTTGGTCATCCCATGCTTACGCAGTGGTTTTGGCCTTTACATCTTGCACACTTCAGTCCAGTAATCATGAACAAATGTTCCACTTTCACATATTTTGATCTGTCAGACTGGCAATTATAAATGTTGCATGTTGATGATAAGCTGTTAAAGGGATAGTTCACACCCACAAAAAAAATTCTTTCTTCTGCTGAATACATAAGTAGATGTTTTAAAGAATGTGGGTAACCACACATTTCTGATCCCCATTGACTTCGATAGCATTTTTTCTTCCATACTATGGAAGTCATTGGGGACCAGCAACTTTCTTCAAAATATATCCTTTTTTGTTCAACAGAAATTCATACATGTTTGGAACAACATGAGGGTCAGTAAGTGATGATAAAATGTTCATTTTAGGTGAACTATCCATTTAATTACATCTTACGGCAGAGGCTGACTGTGTCAAGATGAAATGAATAATGGGAAATTTGTCCAACCAATGTAATTTAGTTAGGGTCTTCCTTAGTTTGGAGAATAAAAGCCAAGTAAAAGTAGAAGTATTTGTAAAAGCAAAAGTATTTGTAGCTCCTCCCATCTAGAGCCCTAGAGTCTGGTATGCACTAGTACATAATGCAACAGTATGTACACTGGCATGGGCACTGGTTGCCATAGCAACAGGGATGCAAGAATCCATTAGCAGGTACCAGTGTGTTAGAAGGGATAATTCTGTGCTGTCAAAAGAGTCAAGTGAAAATGGAATGAATACATTGGACATTTTAAGCACTGTTGTCTTTGTAAAACATGCTTATGTGCTGTTCTGCGACAGTTTGAACATTAATGGGTGAAACAACACGCCTTTTTCCAGGTCTAAAGGAGTGATCTTGAATGTTGCTTCTGCGAGTGGCATGTACCCAGTTCCTCTTCTCACCCTCTATTCCTCCTCAAAGGCAAGTCTTTCTCTTATTCTCTCTACCATTGATCAGTTTTTCGATATCTTTGTGAGAAAGGTCTGTCTTGTCATTTGTTGCTAATGTTCTCAGAGGACGTTGCTGTATATAAAATGGTTAGCAGCACTATTTTGAGCAAATTAATTGTTGATATTAGAATGCTACTGCAGCTTGATGCCTTTGGTTATTTTTATTATTATTTTTTTTTAGCTTTCACGATGTTAAATAACACGCATTACATGATTATTCTCATACCCCCAGGCCTTTGTGGACTTCTTCTCCCGTGGACTTGAGGCTGAATACAAAAGCAAAGGGATTATTATACAGGTGAGTGACAATTTATTAACAGTAGTTTAAAGTGAGCACAGAATTCAGACATCAGCATGTTGTTGTCTGAAAAGCATCATCATTTCAATATGCAAAGATGATTTTAAGTGTAATGCCATTTGGTATATGTAGTGTATGATATTTTTTACTAGTAATGATGTTCAGGTCACCCAGATTTATACTATTTCAACTGCTTATACTGATAAAGTGTCTTGTGTTGTGTCTTGCCTTGAAGAGTGTGCTGCCGTTTTATGTGACGACAAAACTGAGCAAGATCAGGAGGGCCACTCTTGACATTCCCACTCCGGAATGCTACGTTAAAGCCCAGCTGAGCACTGTAGGCCTGCAGACTCAGTCAAATGGTTACTTCCCTCATGCCGTCATGGTGAGACCCTCTTAAAATGCATTCATCTTTAATCCAGTGTTCAGGTTTACAGTGAATTCGTTATACAGTACCGTTCAAAAGTTTGGGGTCAGAAAGATTTCACTTATGCTCAGCAAGGCTGCATTTATTTGATCAAAATACAGTTCAAAACCGTGAAATTGCGAAATAATATTACAATTTAAATGAATGTTTTGTTATTTAAACATACGTAAAAAACGTATGCAATGTATGTACGCGGATACGTTGTTTATGTTCAGATCAAAGCGTAAACAATGTATCCGCGTATGGAGCTGCTGACACAGAACAGCGTATGTTGTTTACGTATGTGATACTCTCCAAAATGGTGCTATAGGGTGACACGGAGGAGACGAATTGTTGAATAAAGTCGTTATTTTTGTTTTCTTTGCGCACAAAAAGTATTGTTGTAGCTTCGTAAAATTACGGTTGAACCACTGATGTCACATGGATTATTTTAACAATCTCCTTACTACGTTTCTGAGCCTTGATCATGTAAGGATCCTTGCTGTCTGTGGGAGGGTCAGAGAGCTCTCGGAATTCATCAAAAATATCTTAATTTGTGTTCCAAAGATGAACGAAGGTCTTACGGGTTTGGAACGACATGAGGGTGAGTAATTAATGACCCTTTATCTATCCCTTTAAACTTATATATGGTTTATTCCTGTGATGGCAAAGCTGAATTTTATACCAGCAATTACTCCAGTCTTCAGTGTCACATGATCCTACAGAAATCATTCTAATACTGATTTGCTGCTCAAGAAAAATGTATTTTTGTAGAAACGGTAATATATTTTTTTTCAGGATTTTTTGATTAATAGAAAGAACAACATTTATTTAAAATATAAACCTTTTGTAACAATATAAATGTATTTACTGTCACTTTTGATCAATTTAATGCACCCCTGCTAAATAAGGCTGGTATTAGTTTCTTAAAAAAAAAAAGAAAAAAAAAAAAAAAGAAGAATTGCACTGACTCCAAACTTTTGAACAGTAGTGTACATCCTACAAACTATACTTAAAGGGACCGTTTTGAATGATGGAAGCTTGTAAATGATATAAAGTATAATACTAAAGTGGATTATTTTCATATCCTGTATTTTGACAGTCTAACAAGTCTGTTATTATGTCACTGCCACAGGGTTGGGTGACTACTGCTCTGCTTCCTGCGAAACTGCTCAACAAATATGTTATGAGCATGGGGTTGTCCCAGCGTGCACGCTATCTGAAGAAACAGAAGCAAGGTTAGAATCAGAAAAAGGACAGACAGAGGGTTGAAGGGATGGTGTGATTAAACGAAAGGAGGGACCAAGCAAAAAAAATCCCCAATCTCTCTGCCCTTTTGCTGTCAGGGGCCAAGAGTAATCACACCCAACTGCTCCTGAGATGGTACAAAACAAGCAAAGAATTTTCCAGACATTAGAGTGGTTTATTGAGTCGTAGCTAACCAAAACATGATTTGCTTGAACAGCCTTTGCTGACCAACACAGTTCTTAATAGCTTGGTAAGACAAACACAGAATAGCTGAAGTTCTTTGTATCCTAACAGTCACTAACAGCATTGATCAGTACGGTTTGTTTGGTTTTCTTTAATGTTTAAAGAGAGTAAATGAGTAGTTCTCTGGTAATAGTGATCTGATGAACATGAACAATGAAAAAAATGTTCTCAACCTGAATGCAGTGTCTATTTGTGCAACAACACGTCCATTAACATAATCAAAAGATTTACAAGTGATATGACTGAAATTAGGCAGGTTGCCCGCAATCATTTAAAAATTGCATCTGCAGCGTCTACAAAATAGTGCACTTATAATTCTTGGTCCATATTTGCTTTTTTTCATCTGACTCAGCAGTTGTTTACAAACTAAATGCACTACATGAACTATTTGTGCCCATCACAGATATCACTGTGCATTCTATCTTTAGAGCATTTTTTTGAAAGGAGATGTGATTTATATTGCACTAACATTGTTGTGGAACGTTTGTGTACGTCCTGTGTGGTTAACTTTGTTATGCTGGTGCTGCTGGTGACAGGAAGCAAATTTCAACTCTGACAACAGTTTATTCGAAAGCTAAGGCTGTTGTTCCGTTATTGTCTGGTCTATGACAATGCAGTATTTGCTCCAAAACAGTTCTTAGAATTCCTGAATTCATTATAAATGAAACTGTCATGAATAACTTTTACAAGATAACTGTCTAAAGTCTGCAACAGCAGATTTAATGCACTCAATATGCCTGCTTGTGAATTGATCCTGCAAATAAAAACATCGTTCTAATAATGCTTCTAACTCTTATGTTTGATTAATTTTTAATGCACATAAAGGGAGCTGGTAGTTGACCTTAATATATTAGATATTAATATATATTATTTTATTGCACATGTGTTTGTGGTAAAATGATAAAGATGGACTGTGAAGGTTTAGTCATTATTCAGTAAGACTATGTTGTCATGATGATTTTGGCATGGCTTAATTCCCTAATAGATGAATACCATAAATAGAAGAATAATCATGTTCTGAAGTAGCATGATTTCTGAATCATAAAAAGATAATTGTGTGCTTCAGTGGAAGCAAGGCTATCTTAATTTATGTACAAAGAGTTGCACAATCATTGTCACAAATTTACAAAACTGTTCAAAAGTTTGTGTGGGGTCAGTAATTTTTATTTATTTATTTTTTGGTTGAGATTTAAAGGAATCTATTATGCTCATCTAGGCTCCATTTGTTTGATCAAAATACAGTATATTGTGAAATATTATTATTTAATTTATTTCTGTGGTGGCAAAGCTGACTTTTCAGCAACCATTACTCCAATCTTCAGTGTCAAATGAACCTTCAGAAATCATTGTAATATGCTGATTTTGGGGATCAAGAAACATTTCTTAATATTATTGATATTGAAAACAGCTGAGCTGCTTAATAGTTTTGTGAAAATGTTATTTTTTTTTTTAATTCTGTAGAAAATCATAATTTATTGGAAATATAATTTTCCTTAAACAATATAAATACTGTTACTGTCACTTTTGATCAATTTAATGTAGCTTTATTGAGTTAATTTCTAACCTAATTCTTACTGACCCCAAGCTTTTGAACAATAGTGTTTACTTATTTGATTAGTGACCTGTAGTTTAGACTCTTTCTCCATTTCGCATGACAATTTTTTCTTTCTTGCATTTTTCAAAATCTTAATTTTTTTCCAGTTTTAAATTGGATTCAAAATCTAAGATTTCCAATTAGACTGATAAGCAGTCTGTTTTCATCCCATCTGGGATTGTCTACTTAGTTACTATCAATCAGGACGGCACTCCTGAGTCCTGAGCTCAGCAGACTTCACACCAGAGTTTCCCCCATGCCTCTATTTCTCCCCTGCAGGCAAGAACCATCTGTGTCCAACCCATGTACATGCCCTTTGCATTTAAATGCTACCAAAATCGTATTTGTTGGGCCTTGATACAAGTGAATTTTGACCAAAGACCATCTGCCGGGTGTCATGTCCATCTCTGATAGATGTGCATGATCTCTCTCATGTTGTATCTGAGTGCCAAATCCTCGAGTGCCATCCCTCAGCCCCCTCCCTGTTGCACTCCGCATGCGTGTTTGTTTCAGGCAGTAGTGGGGGGGTGATTCCGGAGGATACGAAAGGAAGTCGGAAGCGTGACAGTCCTGTGATGGAGGAGGAGTGTGTGGGAAGAGAAGGCCTATATAAAGCCTCACAGCAGCTCTGGGTTACAAACACTCGAGACGGACACAGAACAGGAGCAGCAAACCGACTGAAGAGCTTCTCTCCAGTTTCTTCACCTACTTCTACCAGCAGCCTGGCTTTCTGCTTTAAAAGTGTGGCATTGGAAGACTGACTCGACTTGCAACAACTACATCTAGAAGAGGAATTTGAAAGAAGCCGTCCTCATTCATCCAAACTTCCATAATGTCCGCACATGCAATGGAGATGAGCCACTTGAATGCTTTGGCCGTTCACCGAATGTCCTTTGCTATGGAGGAATTCCCCCAGATGTTGGATTGTGACAGTGCCCGCTCCGTCCTGCAAAGGAAGAGGCAGTTCAGCTGCGACAAGATTGCTGAGGAGGTGGACGAGGAAGGACCATTCACAGTGGAGGAAGACAAGGCACGGCGCACCTTCTTGCAGTCACTTGAGAGTCTGCGCAGATGCACACAAGGACGTCAGTAACTCGAGGAGCCTGCAGGCCGGTTTGGACCTCACCTTGAATCTGAATGGACTGAGAGACTGAGGTTCAGTGTAGAATGGAGACTATTTTAAGGGAACAGTCAGGGTAGATGCTTCACAATGAAGCCAGACTGACTGACCCAAACTGTTTATATCTACCAAAGATGGGTAAATTACTGGTTGAGCTGTAATATACGTTTCTGTTCTGATTTTTCTCTGCACTAGTAAATGGCTAATGTGTAGCATGTTACAGTTAACGTTAACTGGAAATGTGTTGCATGCCTGTCCATCTGGCTTAGAAAAGCTGTGGAGTTGCTGGGCCGCACATTAGCACTGTTATGGTTTTGTCAAAGGCAAAATCTCTCTTGAGACTGTTTTCTCACAGATGCATATGAAAATAATTGCTTTATATTTTGTCTTTATATGATCTTTATATGACAAACGGATAAAGTTTGTGTCTTTAAAAAGTTCACCCAAAGTGGAAATTCTGTCATTATTACTCACCCTCATGTCATTCCAAACCTGCATGACTTCTGTGGAACATAAAAGAAGGTAATTTGAGAAATGGCTCTGCTTTTTGTCCATACAGTGGAAGTCAAATTGTTTGGTTACCAACATTCTTCAAAATATATTTTGTATGTTCCACAGAAGGAGGAAAGCAAACTTGTTTGGAACTAAAGGGTGATTATGACAAATTTTAATTTTCGGTTCACTTTCAATGTTACCCAGTGATATACAGTGATCTTAAGTCCTACAAGTTTCATTCTCTGTGATATTCATAAAAACAGAAATGAATTAATGTAATGTGACAATCAGTTTTTGAGGTATATGTATCAGCTTCTCACATTGTTCAAGTGTGATTCTTGTTTTTTTTAAGTTAGTTGGATGATGTTTGTGTACTGCATTTTTTACAGATTCTCAACTGGTTGGAAATAAGGACTTCTTCGCAGGCTTTACCAAGCATGTAGCTTAATTTAATCTGTTCTTGGGATCAGAACATTGAGCTTAGACTTCTTTCAAGCTTCAGTTTTTAGCAGTCAGAAGTATGTATTTGCTGTATGTTCTGCCCCCGTTTACAGGCTTTAAAGGACTAACTTGCCTCCAAATGTTGTTTGCAATTGCAATTATGTGGAACACAAAAGAAGTAATTTAGCAGAATATCCAAGTTGCTCTTTTTCATACAAAATCCTGTTCCATACAAATGCTGTCAGTTTCAAAAATAGTCTCAAACAACTTTGATTTTCCACCATCAGCTATCTGGTGGTTATGTGGCTGTTTAGTTTTCCAAAAAAACAAAACAATAATCCTTTTACCAAATGTAATAACTTGCTCCCCTTCTGAAATATTGTTTCTTAGTTGAAGTCATAAATGTCTCTTGCTTTTTAACTCCTTCCCTCCACTCAGCCTGGATCCATTCTGGTATGTAATGCTAGTTACCGTTTCACTAAAAAAAATTGTCACATTACTGAAGAAAACTGGAAATTTTGCTTCTCATCATAGTTTTATAATTTCATTCTCCCTGTTCTGTCCTGGCAATGCTGAGAGACCAGTGAAATTTGTGCGAGTTTTTTTTTGTACTCATTTATTGACTATTCTGGGCTTGTATCATGATTTAAATAGACAGATGGTGAGTCTTTAAGTAAATAATGATTTTAATTTTATACAATGTTCCTTTAAGCTGTGTAGCAAATTTAGTATAATAATTGATGTTAATGTTTGTTTATTGAAAGGCTCACAAGGTTATATTGAGAGAATAATTAGAAATCGTTCTGTTTTCTTTCCCTAGTTTCACTCAAATTAATTCTAGAATTGGCATGAAGTCAAGTTCTAATATTCAATACACTTTATCAATAAAAACGGGGCTAGGAGGCTATTTTCATGACACTTTTGATTAGGGGTGTCCAAACTCGTTCCTGGAGAGCCCTTGTCCTGCTGAGTTTAGCTCCAACCCCAATTAAACACACCTGAACCAGCTACTCAAGGTCTAACCAAGCGTACTAGAAGCTTCCAGGCAGGTGTTTTGGAGATGGATGGAGCTGAACTCTGCAGGACGGCAGCCCTCTAGGACCAAGTTTGGACACCCCTGCCTTTGATGAATAGAGTTTGGCCTATGGTCTCTTAAAATCACATCAGCATGGACATCAGGGAAGGACAGTGCTGTTTTGGCAAGATGCTCATTCATTGCTCATGAAAATGGTGAAGCATGACTCCATGGTTAAAGACCAGGACGTTCAAATCATAATTCATAATTGGTAACCCAAAGCTTGTAGATGTAGAGAGAACTATTACAGTTGTGGTCTTGAGCAAAGGGACCCAAGTTTTATTCCAGTGAGTCAGTCCTTCCTTGTAGTTAAACAGTTCTGTAAGTCATCTAAAAAGTTGTAGTTCCCAGTGTTAAATATAAGATATTTAGTGGTTGGCATTACTGGGACATGTATTCAGAGAAGGTCAATATGAATAAATTCTGGGCAGCAATGGTGGAATTTATTTATTTGTTTTTGCAAAAAATTATTCAACAAACAATATTCAACAACATTATTTCTCAGGTTTGTTGTTGAACAGTGTTATCCATCCATCCATCTGTCCAACTATCTATCTGTAAATCTGTCAATCTATTATTATTTTATTTTTTAGTTTTTATACGACTTGTAGTCAACTTGTAGTTAATAATAATAATTTTTTGAGAGTGCTCAGAAATGCTGAGTTATTAGTTCTTATGATGAATATCTCGTTACTAATATTTAAATTAGTTTGATGATCTGAAACATTAAAGTGTGACAAAAATGCAAAAAAATAAGAAATTAGTTATTAGAAATCAGTTAGAACCAACACTTTTTCACACCAATGTGTGTATATATATATGTATATGTATATTTATATATATGTATATTTATATATATGTATATGTGTATATGTATATGTGTATATGTATATATATGTATATATGTGTATATGTATATATATGTATATGTATATATATGTGTATATGTATATGTATGTATATGTATGTGTATGTATATGTATATGTATATGTATGTATATGTATGTGTATGTATATGTATATGTATATGTATGTATATGTATGTGTATGTATATGTATATGTATATGTATGTATATGTATGTGTATGTATATGTATATGTATATGTATGTATATGTATGTGTATGTATATGTATATGTATATGTATGTATATGTATGTGTATGTATATGTATATGTATATGTATGTATATGTATGTGTATGTATATGTATATGTATATGTATGTATATGTATGTGTATGTATATGTATATGTATATGTATGTATATGTATGTGTATGTATATGTATATGTATATGTATGTATATGTATGTGTATGTATATGTATATGTATATGTATGTATATGTATGTGTATGTATATGTATATGTATATGTATGTATATGTATGTGTATGTATATGTATATGTATATGTATGTATATGTATGTGTATGTATATGTATATGTATATGTATGTATATGTATGTGTATGTATATGTATATGTATATGTATGTATATGTATGTGTATGTATATGTATATGTATATGTATGTATATGTATGTGTATGTATATGTATATGTATATGTATGTATATGTATGTGTATGTATATGTATATGTATATGTATGTATATGTATGTGTATGTATATGTATATGTATATGTATGTATATGTATGTGTATGTATATGTATATGTATATGTATGTATATGTATATGTATGTATATGTAAGTGTATGTATATGTATATATATGTATGTGTATGTATATGTATGTGTATGTATATGTATGTGTAGGCAACGATTAATCACGATTAATCGCATCCAAAATAAACGTTTTTGTTTATATAATATACTGTATGTGTGTGTACTGTGTATATTTATTATGTATATATAAATAACACACACACATACAGTAAATATTTTGAAAATATTTACATATATATTTATATATGTATGTATATTTATATTCATATAATTTATAATAGTGCTGTCAAACGATTAATCGCGATTAATCACATCCAAAATAAGTTTTTGCTTAATCAATATATATATATGTGTATACTGTGCATATTTATTATGTGTATATATAAATACAAACACATGCATGTATATATTTATGAGAAATACGTTAGGTTTATATATTAAATATATTTATATATAATTTAAAATATAAGAATATAATGATATAAATGTATATACATGTAAATATTTTCAAAATATATACTGTATGTGTGTGTAATTATATATACATAATAAACACAGTACACATACATATATTATGTAAACAAAAACTTTTATTATTAAATAATAATTTAACAGAACTAATATATATATATATATATATATATATAGTATGTGTATACTGTATACTTTACTGTGTGTGTGTGTGTATATATTGGTCAAGACCTGCAAATATGTTTTCAGATATCTGATATTGTGTCTTTGTTTTCCAGGACAAGTAAATCTTGGCAGTAATTAATCAAGACAGCTAATCATTATAATCATTATGAACTTGCTGCTGAGGGATGAAGGATTTCTTTCCTCCATTAGGGGTCTCTGTTGTCACATCATAATTCCTGTCTCACACCTCCTCAAGTCCTCCAGCATACAAAGATATTTTTTTAGACATTCAGCATCAGCTTGACTGTCTCCCTGAAATATGTGACAGCAGCTTGCAGATCTTGTCTGCGCACAGGGTATGTCACTGTACCTCTCTGGCTGCTCCGAGCCCTTCGAAATGGAAATATATTCACTGTAATATGGTGAACCCCAAACATTTACGACTGAAAGCAGCAGCCCGTCTGTCTGTCTGTCTGTAAAAGGGTGCTATGATAGACTTTAGGGTGGTGGAGAGGTTAATTTGTTCATCATAATGATTTAGTTTTTTTTCTCCTCGAATGCCAGTCTCATCATTAATTTGCCCGCCCACTGGAATTAATGCTAAAACATTTGCACGCTGATAAACAGTATTGATAAACGGTGCAATTAATGATTTATAATCACAGCAGCATTATTGACTGGACACATATATTCAGAAACACCTGATTTCTCAGTATGTGGAATGAAGGGCTAAAGCAAATGAACAGTATATCAGCACCGTTCAAGGCATATGGCTGGTGAGAAAAGATAAAATTGCTATAAATTGGACAGTTTTGTACTTCTGCAAGTTATTCATGAATCCCACCTTTCTTTTTGTAAAGAATGCCGGCATAGAAAACAGCCTTTAACAAAATACCCAAAGCGGAACTAAAAGACCTATTTAATTGAGCTCTTTGCTATTTATTGGTTCATTCCATTGGTTTCCATTCCTCCATTGACCACTTATATCCTCAGGGAAGAAGGAACATATTTCATAATACAAGACTCCCCACACGTAGCTATGGTGTATGATTAAGTTTATTCTTTCTTCCATTTCTTTACCGTATAATTCACCGCCACTAATTTAGAGGACCAAGCATATCGGCAGGGACATTTCAGAATAAATTGAGTGTGAAGATTGAAAGGAATTAATGTCTATACTTGACTGTGAGAAGAATGCCCCTGCCACATGAAAAAGAAGCAAAATAGTGGCGAGGATGGTATTTCTGCGCTGATTTGTACATTAAAGGTTGACTTAGCAAAGTCAATTAATGTTTCTTACTCTAGAGACTCTTCTTTCTCCAAGCCACAATTCCCTTTGTGCAGTAAAAAGACCAGTGGACAATTTCCAATATAAAAAGGAGGTTTAAAGTTTTTTTTTAATCATGTTTCACACACTATTGAACCAGCAAAGGTAATAATATACTTACCCCTTACCATGTGAACCGTTAGTCAGGTTGCTAAATGAATATCAAGGTTATACATTGCATTTTGGGCCAGAATAATTTGTGTTCTTTTCATGTTACAGCTGTAGACAAAGGGCTCTGATAATGCCAGTACAGGGAAAGACTGATAAGAGACATTTTGATAAGAGGCATCGGAACCAACCAGGAAATTGGGAATGGAGCTTTTCAGATATTTGTTTCTTTCGCTTCAAATTATAGCCCATCACAATGGATTCATATTAACAACAACCTCAAAAGTTTAATGAAATTGTTTAAAAGAAATGTTCCCCCTTTACAAACATTAGTGTTAATGTTTTCAGCTCATTGACTCTGATGGCATGGTAGTGGAGAGAATGAGGTAAGCCCATACTGGCTTTTCAAATGCATTTCGGTTGGTGAGAAAACATAACACTGAATCTATAATTACAACTAGGCTATCTGCACGCTATATTATTGTAGCATAGCTCATATACACAACCAGCCGTTTATTGTAGAAGCACTGGTGATCTTTTATTTCTACACATACAGTTTAAAGGTTTCAAGTCAGACTTTTTTTTTGTCTTTTTTGAAAGAAATGCATACTTCTATTCAGCAAGGAAACTGAAGGATCTAAGGATCCTCAAATGCAGCGTGTGTGTTTTGCTTCAAGAGAGCAACCATACATTTGTGTTGTGTTTTACTTTTTTCTTTTACATTCATTCATTCATTTTTATTATTCCATTTAATCATATAATCATTTATAATAATAATTTTAGCCATTTGTATACTGATTTCATTGATTTATTCATTGATTGGTCATTTATATAATGTTATTGTTTTTTAAACATTATTTTTCCATTGTTGTTTAGACTTAAGATTGTTTGGTTTCAAGGGATATTTGTGGAATGTTTATGTAAATTCAAGTTTTATGGGATGATGTTGTGAAGCAATAATTTTCCATTGCTCTGGTTTGTGGTATAATGACACTTGTTGGATTTTAGTACTGGTCAGACAAAGTCTGAGCATTGAAACACAAACTAAGAGTATTCAATAAACCGCTCCTTTTTTATCATCATTACTTCATCTCCTGCTTCTGCTCTTGACTGGCTTTACTTAGTGAACTTTTTGGCTGATAGAAAACTTAATACAGTTTTGGGTACCAGACAAGACTTGCTGTTAACGGGTTTTAGATATTAGACAACTTTGCTGACTAGTTGTTCTGTTACCAGACAAAATGGATATTTTCTGACAGGATCTGGTGTCTGGGGCTGGATGGAGGAAACAACGCATTAACTTGAAGGAAAATGACAGTAACAACATTTATAATGTTAGAAAAATGTAATTAAAAATAAATGTTGTTCTTTTGAAATTTCTATTCATCCTGAAATAAATGTTATGGATCCACAAAAATATTAAGCAGCACAGCTGTTTTCATCATTCTTGTACGTCAAATCAGCATAAAATGATTTCTGAAGAATCACGTGACACTGAATGGCTGCTGAAAATTCAGCTTTGCCATTACATTTTTAAAACATTAAAATAGAAAAGACAATTGAAATTGTACTAATATTTCACACTACTCTTTTACTGTATTTTGATCAATTAAATGCAACCTTAGTGAGCATTGGAGACTTCTTTCAAAAACATTTACAAATCTTACCAACCCCAAATATTTAAACGGTGGTAACTCTACCATCTATGAAGTTTTATAGACACACGGTTCCACTGAAACTAGGCTGGCGCCCTCCTCTTGTCTCTGTAGTTTACCCCTGAGCTTCAAGCCTTGAAACAAATTCTCTCATCCTCTGTCAGCGAGTTAATTATAAAATCTAACTCATCATCCTGCCACCTAGACCCTTCCCTCACCCCATTTAAAAAAACTGCTCCCATTTCACATTTGATAAAATGCTTTCTCTTCTGCTTCTGTGCCAATACACCTGAAAACAGATGCTGTCACCCCTATAATTAAGAAACGTGGCTTGGATCCATCTGCACGGAACAATTTCAGATCTATCTCAAATCTTCTTTCTTATCTAAACCGCTTGTCACTTTACAACTATAATCGCATCTGCTTACTCACAGTCTCTATGACCCTTTTCAGTCTGTTTTTCACACTTTCCACAGCACAGATGCTGGACTCTTGAGTGATATCAATGACCTTCTTTTAGCTGCTGACTCTTGGTATCCTCATCCTACTCGATCTTAGCGTTTGAGTTCAGTACATACTCCTCTCTTGACTTTCTTCTAAAGGAAACAGACTTTGCTTTCTCATGGTTTAAACAGTATTCCACTAACAGACTTTGCTTTTCAGTATTTACATGCTTCCTCTTTGTCATATTGTCAGCCATCATGGTCTCAGCTTTCATTGCTCTGCTCATGACTTTCAGATCTGTCCTCCCACTCTGTTCTTTTAATGCCTGCATTGGTGATTTGAAAGCATGGTTGCTCTAATTTTCTCACATTCAACATGGATTGATGTTATGCTGTTTTAGCTCTTCTCTCTTGGTTGGCCTGCAGTACCTGCTGAAATCATTGCAATATGTTCAAACCTCTGCAGCAAAAGTCACCCACACCAAACAATGTGCCCACATCCTTTGTAAATTACATTGGCTACTTTGTATCCATTACAAGATGCTTCTCCTATACCTTTAAATGTCTCAACGGCCTCTTGCTACATCTGTGGGTTACTTCATCCATTTCGACTTTCTTTTTGTGGGTGGAAGTTAATTTTGTATCATGGCACCAAAACTCTGAATCTCACTCCCATCGAGTCTCCACAGCATCTCCTCAAATCCCAAATAAAAACTTTTTCACAGTACTGTTTCTCTGACTCTGAATGTTTTTGTGTATTTCTCTCTCTCTCTCTCTTGATGTGTAGTTACTCATGTATGTCAGTTGCATCTGTTTCTTAAAATTCCACGCTTTGTTGTGACGTGACCTTGAGCTGTGGGAAAGATGCTTAATAATAAAACGTATTATTGTTTATTATTATTATATGAGACTGAGACTAATCCATTGCGTCTTTCTATGCTGGTTTTCATAATCTTTGGGCCTAAACAATTGGAGAAAAACACAACGGCAACCACTTTACTAATGTGAAATGTAAATATGCAACGTGATCTCATGATAATTCGTATGTATTTTACGTAAAATGTGGTTCTATAAAACATACATTTACTTACGTATTTTCAGCCTCTAAACGTACATTTACTTACGTATTTTCAGCATTTAAACGTACAAAACTGACGTATTTACAACACCTAAAAATGAATCCTTATGAATATTGATAGAACCATAAAATAGAATACACCAAAAAATGCAACATAATTACAAAAGGAATCAATTTTATTAGTGCGCTGTAATCCAAATCTTCAGAATCCATACGACTGCGAGGAACAGACCCAAATCCAAGCCTTTTTTCGGCGAGCTTCTTCTCCATCCCGAGCAGCGAGTCCAGTGACCAAGCAGCAAAGCCCGCGCTCTTTACAAATTCAAATGTTGCCGCTTCAAACGACAGGTTTTACAGCAGGATAATCAAACGCTCATTGGCTCTCGCCTGCATTCGTCACAGATTGCGACATGCCGTGTTTCTGTGTTTGAATAATGCGCGCGTGCCTTCACGAGTTCACGGAGTGGATCGGGAAAATTATCTGGATAATATTTTCATTAAAATGATAAAAATGCATATTCGCTATAAAAATGGGTAGGTTAAGGTTTGGGGCTAGGTTAAGGGGTCTAAAAATCTAAATCGCTTAATGATAAAAATGCATTGATACGAATATCTTAATATAAAAGATACGTAAATATTTTTACGTTTTTTAGCTAAAAATACGTAGTGATTTGTACGTTTTAAACGTTGAAATACGTCTAAATTGTACGTTTTAGCATTAATAAAAACGTACAAAAGTGTACGTTTTGTGCTTGTAAATGTTACGTATTAATACCTACGTATAAACATGAGACCAGGCTGAAATATGACATTCTCTATTATGTCAACACCTTGCAGACCCATTTTGCTTTTTCTGTCTTTGTTTTCCCTGAAGACCCTCCTTTCCACGACAATAGCTCAACACAACTCTTCTTTTCCCATCAGGTTTTCATTGATTATCTTGAGGGTTCCCAGCCGGCACATTATACTGTGCATAATGAAATCACAACATCTCTGTGATTATATTTTTCCCCCACACACCTGAGGAAGGAGCTACACAGGAAAAACATTCATCTACATAAATACACATTGATGATGTGACTATACAAGTATCAAGTTAAAGTAATATGGACTTTAATCATGGTTAGACGGTTTGTTTTCATTAAATCACAACATCTCTGTGATTATTTTTTTCCCCCACACACCTGAGGAAGGAGCTACACAGGAAAAACATTCATCTACATAAATACACATTGATGATGTATACAAGTATCAAGTTAAAGTAATATGGACTTTAATCATGGTTAGACGGCTTGTTTTCATTGACCTTTAACATAACACTTAGCCTATATGGTATGGTATAGCTATACGGCAACATTCTCCTTCACGTTCTCACCTTTTAGAGAAACCAGGAAATATATTATGCATTGCTGGAAATAAAGGGCAGGCTTTAAAGTTACCAATTATATGTAGTTTTTACGTCACATGACCTTTGCCTTTTTTTTCAAGACTCCTTTCCCCCTACAAGAGATATAACCAGCTGAAGTGCTTCAAAATTGCTCTATTAAACAAATGGTTCACCCAAAAATGAAAATGTACTCCCCCACAGGCCATACAGGATGTAGATGAGTTTGTTTCTTAGTCAAAACATATTTTGAGAAATTTAACATCACATCACTTGCTCTCCAGTGAATGGGTGCCGTCATCATCTACATCTTAGATGGCCTGAGGGTGAATAAACTTTCAGCAAATTTACATTTTTGGGTAAACTATTCCAATTCTTTACAGAAAATTGAGAAAATATGAATATTGCCAACACTGACAACTATATATAACAACACTGTACCACAGTTGAAAATTGCTGTGTTGCCATATGACAACTCTGTATAGTGCAATTGTACTCATTGGGAATTTATATAGGTAGTATCATCAGATATATTATTGCAGTTATTAATTTATTATTGTATAGAATGTATAGAAAGGGCAAGAATGCAGTCAGCTTTTCCAAGTGACAATAGTGAAAAAGTTCAGAATTAGTTTTTAATGCTAATGTGTTAATAGTGTTAATGCTAACACTATTGAAGAACGCATTATAATGATGCACTCAATTTTATTTTGTAGGATTTTGAAGTGTATAAATATTTGTTCAATTAATTAAATAAATATTGATTTAATTAAATGAGAAACTGACCCGAAAAACTTTTGACAAAAGGCAATATTTCCTGTAATATTTTAGTTATTAGAATTGTTTTATGTCCAAAAATAAAATGGGAAAATATTCCACTGTAACAATATAAAGTGTACCATACCAGGATAGAATATACAGCATCATACATAAACAAATAAATTGTGAAAAGTTTTGGCAGATTCTCTTAAGTTTGACATTTCCCAACAGCACTAGTTGTAACCATAAACAAAATTCATATTTCCTTGTGTTCTGTACAAGGTGTTCTGGCTATCAATGCATAAATTATAATTCATATGTATGTTAGATGACGAGCCTATGATGGAAATGATTGACAGGGAGAGGGTCTCAGCACAAGGTAATCCATCTTCAAATGACTGGCATTAAGTTCACATTGTGAGAGATAATGTAATTTTATGGCTAATCAGCTAATGGAGCCCAAATCCATTTTCACCTAAATAGGAGATTCACGCACACACTCATATTAACTTAATGGCAGTGCAGAGACAAGGGATGAAACTAATGCATGCAAATGCAATGTACAGCAACCTCTCACTCAAACCACCTGAAACACAAGACTAAATTGAAGAGTGGTATGAAGTGTGTTCCCAGCTCATACATAACCCAAATATAGTTATGAAAAAAAAAAAAATTTTCCTTGAAGAAAGGAAGTCTGAATGCCAGCTATTACTTTTTTTCTTAGCTGTTAGCATTCTCTAATTATGAGGTAGCTGACTTCCACCCTTGAGGACATCGGCAGAAGCAATTTTTTGTTCCAGTATGAACACACCTCTAATGCAACTGATTCAGTTAATTAATGTAGCTCTTGAGCCAGGTATTATGCTTTTGGTTCTGAATAAGTACACACTGTCAAGTTGTCCTTCAAGACAAGAGTTTTGGGCTGGTATGTAGGAATGGAAAAAAATGTAAGTCATTTTAGGCCTCTGACATTTAATATGGAGAGAAATCTTGAAACATTTACTGGAGGATAAGATGGGGTAAGATGCTCCAGGGCAAGATGCCCCTCCAGCCCTATTTATTTTTTTTGTCTTAACCATATAGACAGCATAAAAGCTCATCTCAACATTTTTGATGAATGGCTACACTATTTGTAATTTCATCTGAAAATCAACATGTGTGTGATTTAGTTTAATAGAAATCTATCACACTGATGTTGGATATTAATGCTCTATTTGTTAACGAGGGACTTGTGGACACATAGATGTTTTATCTTCGAAGTGAAAAACAAAATGAGATCTTTGGGGTAAGTTGACCCCCCTGAATCGGCAGAGAAGGCCCCAAGTGGCATGTTGTTACAAGTTTGTTATTTTTAAATTTAATACCTATTAATTCAAATGTAATTTTAATGTATATTTAAACTTTTTATTAAAGCCTATAGGGTGAGTGAAATCAATTAATTTGAATTAATAGTGTTACTATTATGACATATCTTCATTTAAAATATGGGCAATTAAATATGTAAATTAAATATACCTGTGTAAGTCATAAAATAAATGGAATACAAGGATTCTGTAAGATGGCCTCTTTGAATATTTTTACATTCTGTGCTATGCAACTAATTTAACAAAAGTTTCTATTTATTTTCCTTAATACACTGGCTGATGCATCATGATCCTGCATATGATAAATGTACATCTAAATATGTTACAATTTAAAAGTAAATGCACATTGTTCTTAAGGAGGCATCTTTCTCCATCTTACCCTAATGCAAATGCATTTTTATATATAGACATGTTTTTCATCTACATCTTAGTCATTGATTGTAGTGTGAAAATGACCTTGAATTGTTTTGTATGTTGTAGCAGACTATTTTCTTTAAATGCAGGCAAGATTGGAAAATTTCAGTGCATATCAGTATTTAATGTACATATATTTATTTATTTGTTGAGTTAACATTCTGCGGCGTGGTCCAGATCACCCTGTCGAGGTTACATAAAATCTAGTTCCCTTTCATGGGAACTTCGAACTGCGTCCTCTAGGTGCTCCCGGCACCTATTTATACTATAGTCGCACCGGTAGTGACATCATGGCTGTCGCCGGCCAACGAGTTGGTGTTTTTTCAATGTATGCTTCAGACACGGGTCACGATGAGGCGTTCCCCATAGCGACCCCTAGAGGACGCAGTGTCTCGTTCCCTACTCAGGGAACCATGGTTACATAAGTAACCTGAGACGTTCTCCATCTACGAACCAATTTGAATCAACTGAATTAATATTCATCAACAGTGGTGACAAACGGCTCAGTAATTCATCCTTATAGCAGAATAGGACATTTCTGGCTTGAGTCTGATTTTAGCATGTGATTATTAATATGATCAGTTTTAGATTTGATTATTCCAGAAAGAGCTGTGATTAATCTGTGACTAAACTGCTCGATAATAGAGCTGACTTGGACAGTTGAGGCAATGAACAGTCATTTTGGATACTAAAACCATAGTACTAACTAAAAAAAGTCCTGATATTGATGTAATATTGAAAGGACTGGGTTCTACACATAATTTGGCATGATGTAAAATAGATGCAAAAAGTCTGCAGTGATACCATCCTGTTTTATCTTATAAGACCGTTTGGGGTATGTTTTCTCCTCAATAACTCCAGTAGCGAGTGATCAACTAAAAATTGTGTGACTGTGGAGCTAATTAAGCCAAGACAGGGCAACTTTTAATAAACAACGTAAAAGTCATTTTTGACGTCAAATTATTCATGATTAGTCTGCTCTATGCAGATAGCTCTAATCTTGCCCTTTAGGTGAGGATAACTCTTGCCAAACATTCACGCAATTTGGTTGATTTGAATTGTAAATTGACAGTCCCAGTTTCTGTGCCCTAAGTCAAACTAAGTGTACAGGAAGGGCATCTCGAGCTTGAATTGCCCCCCCTCGGTAGAAATCGCGGTCCGGAGGCACATAGACCAGACCGAAAGGGCACTTTAGCGTCGGTAATTAAAGCGGCAGGGGCTCGAACAAGTCTAAACAAGTACATTCTCGCCAAAAAACTCCTAAAACTTCATATAATTTTATAAAATTATAGTGGATTCTGTTATCACTAGAATATCACACTCCTCTCAGCCAATCAGATTCGAGAACCAGAAAGCACACACACACACACACACACACACACACACACACGTTTGTACTTGTTTATGCTACATGGGATTTACAGGATAGTAAAACCTGAAAATTTTGACATTGTGGGGACCGGCCTGAGGTGACCACGAGGGAAAAAATGATTAAAAATAGTAAATGATGTTTATCTGAAAGTGTAACAATGCAAACAGGTTTTCTGTAAGGGGAAGGTTTAGGGTTAGGGGACAAAAAAATATGGTTTGGTCAGTGTTTAGGGTTAGGGGATAGAAAATATCGTTTGGTCAGTATAAAAGTAATAGAAGTCTATGGAAAGTCCCAACAATTCACAGAAACATATATACAGTACATGTGTGTGTGTGTGTGTGTGTGTGTGTGTGAGACAAACAAATTTGTTTTACAAGTCTCAATGAGTTTTTCTCTTTCTCTCTTTAGAGGACACAGTTGTAGATATAAACAAGAGTTTCTTTGAAGTAAAAGTGTGAATTGACAGTATCGGTTCAAAGCATCGTTGTCAGTACTTCTGAAAGCCAAGGTTACTCCAGTTCTACACTTTTAAAAATAAAGGTGCTTCACGATGCCATAGAAGAACCTTTTTGTCTAAATGGTTCCATAAAGAACCTTTAACATCTGAAGAACCTTTCTGTTTCACAAAAGGTTCTTTGTGGCGAAATAAGGTTCTTCAGATTACAAAAACGCAAGAAAGAGATGGTTCTTTAAAGAACCTTTGACTGAATGGTTCTTTGTGGAACCAAAAATGGTTCTTCTATGGCATCGCTTGAAGAACCTTTTGAAGCACCTTTATTTTTAAGAGTGTACATCCACCATGAAGGCTAGGTAATCAAATGCATAGCAGATAATTTAGCAGCAAAATGACCTTTCTCATGCCTCGATAATTAGGAAGGCAGATAAGGAAATCAAGCCCAGAGCCCAGAGCTCAGAACCATTACTATGCATGAGAAGGGGGCCCACATCACACAAAGGCTTGTCAGAGGTTTGCTTTTGTCTGGAAACAACTTATCAGGGCTCCAAATTTCCTCTCGCTGCATTATCATGTGGCCATTATCATTTACGGGGGGCAACATGACGGTATAGCGTGTAACATCTCCTATACTGAGTTATCCAACAAGCTTCTGCCAGGAGTTTGATATTCAAGAACTGCTTTCATCTATAATGGTGCTGTCCAGGTCTCTTACAACCACTTTTGTTGAGCTCACTCTCAAGCTTATTATTTATTTAGAATATAAGTAGATAATGAATGCCGTTGGTCTTAAATGAAAAGAGACACTCTTGCATATTTATGTACGAAACTATTACATTTCTGGCTTATTGCCACTGAAGGTGCTCATGGAGCTTAACTCCATCTAAACTTGTATGCTAACACACTTTGATTTTTGCTTCATCTTCCAGTGACAGGTCAGATGCATCATTCTTTGATTGTTACATTCATT
>NW_015546151.1:104299-109096 GCF_001515605.1 Sinocyclocheilus anshuiensis | reverse complement strand
CACACACACACACACACACACACACAGACAGTCCTTCAAAAGTTTGGAAACCTTATACGCCAAGTGGAGTTTTGGACACCATCAGCATAAATCATTATCATGCAGAATTTGCACTGATAAGTAACAACACAAACTATGAAAACATTTTATTAAATAGCAAAAATTCAGAACATAATAACAACGCTACAGTTATTTACCAGGTAAACTGTATTGGTGTAGTAACCTCAATTGGCAATCAGTCAGTAAAGGTGTGCTGACCCATTGATCTTCATAAAAGAAACCTAGAGCAAGTTTAAGTGCAGCCGCCAAAGAGTCATATCATCATTGCCAATGTTCAGTAGTAATTTTATGTTACTTTAATGCATTTACGCCAATAAATTATTAGGATTTATGATGGTATTATCCAAAATCTTACTTTAAAAACCTAACCTATAACCAAAGTCCAATAAATTCAAGGTATTTATACTTCTATGCAGTTCTTCATAAAGCTATTTATTGTATTTTTAAGGAGTTTATTAAGAAGTAATTGAAAAGGATGTCAAATCGCTCAGTCTTTGTAAATTAATTGATTGTGCTAAGCATATTTACTTGTTCAAAACAATTGTTATTCCATTCCTCATCACCACACATTCAAGCATTTTAATTCGAAAAGTATGTGAAAAATTGAAGGGGGTCTGAATACTTTCCGTACCCACTGTATAATCAGTCTCACAACTGTGGCAATATGGCTTGTATATAATGTCCCATTCTGTGCAATTTAGTGGAAGTACAATAGAATGTGTTACAACCCTCCCAGCCTGGTCAACCATGATATTTCTTTCTTTGCTTTTTTAAATATGCAGATGAAAAGCTTGTGTCGATGTTAGATATTAAATTAAACAAGAGAACCGGCTGACACCAGTTCTGTCATTTAACATTTGTTAATATCAACACAATTAAGCAATAGGTTAAAAGTGCTACACTGTGAATATAGTCATTGCTAAAGGACATTTTTACTTTTATTGTTTTATTGCTTCTATAAAATAAAATATCAAAAATAGTAAGTACTCAATTTGTCATTAATCTTCAAAAATGAATAGGCTAAAGAAAATTAATTAAGTGGCTTTACAGAACAAAGCCTTTCCTCCCTAGTGGTTATATTGGTAAATCACAGTGTGTTCTGCAAATAGATATGCTGATTGTCTGATGAAGTCTATATCACTGCATGCAGCATATTGTGTAACTAATTACAGATTTAAGTGTTTTCTAGAAACTTTCGTTAACATCGTGCCAAATTTGGAGCCGTATGCAAACAACCAACCTTCCAACACAATCGCTTACTTTATCTGCAGTTCCTGAGTCACCCATCCATCTGCCTTTTAGCCTCCATCTCCGGCTGTTCTGTTCTACCCTTTTCACGCAATACACTCATCACTTCATTTTGATCTGAACACAGTCTCACTCTCTCTCTCCCTCCAAGCCGAGTAACGGTCAGAAATACAATCATTTTAACAAGACCGTAGTACATTTTTACATCTACCACTGTTATATGTGAGTGCCATTATGTAAGAATGGTTATGCGCCTCAATCTGTATCCTGTGTCATTTTGAGAGTGAATGTGGGTGCAGTTTGTGAAGTTATATTGCATGGCCTGTGAGTGAGATGAAAATTATGTTTCTATGGCAACAAGTGCAGTATTGTTAGGAGGTCAGAGACAAACACAAGGAGGATACAGATTAGGGCATTAAAAAGAGAATAACAAAAAGGCAGCTTTGCTTAGGAAGTATTAATGCCTCATAATGAAATGTTTCTATTACTTATTCAAATTAATTTCACTCTACGTTTGTCTGGCAAATAAAACAAATGTTTGTCTACCTGTTTGACTGTCACAGTCTTTAGAGCTCAGTCTTGATTTTTTGCTCTCAACTGATTGTTTTCCTTTGTCTTACGAACAAGTTGACACGTTTATAAAAAAAGATTGCTAGCAATTGGTAGGGACCAATTCTCACTATTAACTAGCTGCTTATTAGCATGTCTATTATTAACATTTTGGCTGTTTACTAGTACTAATAAAGCATATTTTGCATACATGGCTACATTTTACCTCCCTAATCCTACCCAATACCTAAACTTAACATCTATTAATAAGCAGCAAATTAAGAGTTTATTGAGGCAAAAATCGTAGTTAATGGTTTGTTAATGGCAAGAATTAGACCTTAAAATAAAGTGTGACCAAAAGATTTATGTAATAATCACTGTCCCAAATCACACTATAAAAAAGATTTTTAGTATGTTTTGAAAACTCCTCAGAAATTAAATCTGATCTGCGTCAAATGTAGGTGGAAAAATATTATCCTATTGCGCTACAGCATGTAGTTCGACTAAAGCCAATGAGCCTGTAAGTGGTAGTTGCACAAAACTGTCACCACCGTGCCCTGGCTGATTGATATGGGGCCACAGAAATCATCACATATCTTGCTATCACACATATGTCTATCTCTGCAGTACTGTCCATGCAGAGCTGCAATCATTAAGAGTGCCCACCGGCACCCTTATTCTAGAACCCAATGGAGGCTGTGCAGGGTACATCAATATCAATACTGAGCAATGGCAATAACAAAAGCTCTTTTGACACCAGCATTAGTCTTCCAAATCACCCCTTCTGCCTCTCAGCATAAGGCTGTAATGTTTGTGATTTCTCTCGACAGCACAATTTAACACCCACAGTTCAGGCAAGGCCATCGCCTTGGGCCCTAAATGTGGTTGACCGATCTCACTGAGCTATTAAAACCCAGCGAAAAGGAGTGAATATGAATTTGATTTAAAATAAATGTCTTGGCAACATAGGAAAGAAACTAAGGGGGATTTACATGACCACTAATGAGCTGATGTGATGGGAAATATATACAGAAAGAGGGGCGTAATTAATCAAAGAGGAAAGTGTTGCTATGATGTTCTTGTTGATGATGTGTATAGTAGGGTTTTGTTAATTTACCCCAAAATGATTTCAACTTCAGGACTGATCCCAAATGTCAGTTTCTTTTTGCTGAGGTAGTTAAAACCCAAATGGTTGAAGTTTTAATTGGACTGAAACCTGTACCTCATCCAAATTTCAATGGAGACTAATATGCTGAGTTGGGTTTTCAGACTATATTACTTTTTACCAGGGACATGCTCATTGGGACAACTGCTAATTTACTCAAGTATCTTTGTTGCTTTCTAAACAAGGCCATTTCATGATCCTGCTTCTCTATTTATTATGGTTCTCCCAGTTGGCAAAAAGGTTGGCCTAATTGATCTCATTGGAGCACGAGGTCCTGCTTCCTCTTTGTTGTAAAAAGCAGAGAAAAAAGCATTAAGGCTTAAGCTTTTATAGGATTAAGCATCATAAGCTTTTACCTCTGCTGCTCATATTAAATAGTATTGAACAGTTAAAAGACAGATATTTTAGAGGATTACACGAAGGAAACAGTTAATGTCCATGTTATTCTCTGTATGGTTGCTTAGCTAGCTGTAGCTAATTGCTTTATATTTGTTTTCTGCCCAGGACTCAAGTAAGACATTTTGTCTTTATCTTGGAACCACAATTACAGAATATGCTACATTTGCTACAACTACAGCAAGTTCGCTTCTTTGTCTTATAGGATCTGTAGGCTTAAATGAATTGCAATATATACAATTCATTCTTTCATGGAGCTAAAAAAACTGAAACTGTTCCAGACTGACTTGCAATAATGCTTTATATGTGGCTTTGTGAACCCTATAAAACAAAATCTTACTGTAGAAAGTAAGTGTATTTATTTCTTGTCTCAGTGTTTAGCGCAGTTGTCGTTGCTAGGAAATGCTTGTTTTGTTTACTGTGGAGACGTGCTGAAATCGCGTTTGGTCTCGTACTGTATCGCGTACCTTGTCAGTGTCGTGCGCTTTGCTTGGCCATTTGTTGTGATAAACAGGAAAGTGTGTCCAGCTGAATTCAATTTGAGTTTTGTTAAACGAATAAAAAAAAGCTTAGTTTACGGCTGCGGTCATGTGAAGACCGAAGAGTGTAAAGACCATCGACTCTACCGTGCGACTCCACCGTCAGGCTCGGCTATGCGATTCAGTCGCCCGGCGTCCCCCCAAGTTCAGTGGCATCCGCTTCATAACAGTGAAGGCGGCCGATGGTCCTGTCTTGCGGGCGGAGGTCGCAGTCCTACTGGCGAAGGATGCGATACAGCCGGTTCATCCAGCCGATATGAAGACGGGCTTTTACAGCTTCTACTTCATTGTACCCAAGAAAGGCGGTGGGTTATGACCAATCTTGGACCTGCGTGTCTTGAACCGGGCCCTTCACCGGTTACCGTTCAAGATGTTGACGCAGGAACGCATCTTCGGGTGCATCCGTCCCCGAGATCGGTTTGCAGCAGTCGACCTGAAGGACGCGTACTTCATGTGTCGACCCTTCCGCACCACAGACCATTGCTGTGGGTCGCGTCCGAAGGACAAGCATATCAGTACGAGGTCCTGCCCTCCGGGCTGTCCCTGTTGCCCCGTGTCTTCACATAAGTTGCGGAGGTACCCCTTGCTCCCCTGAGAGAACAGGGCATTCGCATTCTCAACTACCTCGACCACTGGCTCGTACTCGCTCAGTCTCAGGATTAATTGTGCGAACACAGGGATTTGGTGCTCTCACACCTCAGCCTGTTGGGCCTTTGGGTCAACTGGGAAAAGAGCAAACTCTCCCCGACGCAGAGGATCTCTTTTCTCGGTATGGAGTGGACTCGGTCGAACAGACAGCACGCCTCACGCAGGAACGTGCTCAGTCAGTGTTGAACTGCT
>NW_015546151.1:85341-101311 GCF_001515605.1 Sinocyclocheilus anshuiensis | reverse complement strand
CATTTTGAATTGTTTTTAGCTTTATTTTTTTGTTTTCATTTAAATGTTTAGTTTTGAAATGTTGTTGTATGCATTTGTAATTTTTATTTAATTAATTTTATTTTCTTAAATGTGTGTATGTATGTAGTATTTATAGAGTTTTAGCTTTTAGTTTTAATTACTTTTTCTTATTTGTAAGTCGCTTTGGATAAAAGCGTCTGCTAAATGACTAAAAGTAAAGTAAAGCAAAAGTAGAATCCATTATTTCATACCACTGTTGCTGCAGTTACTGCATTGTGGAGAATGAATTTAGTAGTTTTTACAGAAACAAAAACTATAGTAACTATTGTAGTTATGTAAAGATAGTTAGTATGCTTTACTTGCCAATATTCCTACATTCCTAAGAGATATTACATGGCAAAAATATGACTCAAACCTTTGTAGTGAACTCTGTAAAAACTTCATGAAATGTCAGTCAGCTTGATTTGCGATCAGCTCCATTTTCCATCTCAGTTCTTTGCATGGTCAAGATCTGTGTATGTCCTCAGCTCCAGGTTTCATCAGGCTGGTAACAGGCAGAAGAGTGCATGGCAGCTACAGTAATACCCTTGGGTTTTCTCTGCTCATCTCAGGGCACTATTGCTGTCTCTCCCAGCGATCACCTTACACAATTATATTAAACTGTCACATCTTTCCAAATGACTTTCTTCTGTCCAAGGAAAAAGACCCACATCTTCACTGGCACAGTACTAAGCGACAGCATATAAACCATAGTTGTTCAGTTTTACCATTAGCATAGAATAAAATAAAGGTCACTTGTGTTGTGGCAAAAACAATTATTAACAAATAGCATCACAGTGTAAGAGACAAGAAATCAAATTATATTTAAGGAAAGAAGTTTATTTTCCTTAAAGAGGTATGTTCACAATGTTTCAGCAGCTACCCTGAAACACAACAGACCTAAAATCACACTGAAAACAGACAGCCTTATTATACTGTTATCACCCCCCACTTCTTACAAGGTTCCTTCTCTGTAATTTTCCACTTAACCCCGTAAACCAAACCTAGCTGTTTTTAGAAAAAACAATGGTCCTTCTAACCCCCTGGGCTTTTATTATCTTCACATCTGTGAGGTCAACAACCCCTCTGTCTTTCCTGCACTAAAGAGTTCAAAGACTCTTTCTGATCATTTGTTTTTACTGTGTGTTTGTGTGCCTTCACACCCGTGAGGTCAAAAGGTCTTTATTTATGAACCCCTCTGTCTTTCCTGATTAAATTACCCGTACTAAAGACTTCAAAGGCTCTCTGTTTTACTGTGTGGTGTCTCTGTTGCATTTCAGGTGACATATGTATACATATTGAGAGAGAAACACAAGTTAATTAATATATATATATAAATAAAACCCCACAATGTCTAAGAAAGTAAATAAGAAAGAGTAAAACATTAATTTTCCTACAACACTTGTTTTGAAAGCATCGTTTTTGCATCACTTGCCATCTTACAAACCTCAGCCCTTCAGCCTTGTTACTCCCTGTTATTAGAAACTTAGGGATATGATTCTGCAGCTGGTGGAAGCACACCCAGCTCAATAAATAAGACTTTTACAAAATGGAGAGAGAAACATCTACAGTTTGTGTAGCGGACCATGCTGATCTCATTCATATTGAAAGGTATTCATGTGTAAAGTGTATACATGTAATGCAACGACAACATCTTGAACCCTTTTACACATGTACAGCTTTAGAAATGTACAAACCGTTTCTGATCTCCTGAGGATTTGAAATCAGAATTGAACTGGAACCACTGTGGAGGTTATGG
This sequence comes from Sinocyclocheilus anshuiensis, assembly GCF_001515605.1. NCBI lineage: Eukaryota > Metazoa > Chordata > Actinopteri > Cypriniformes > Cyprinidae > Sinocyclocheilus > Sinocyclocheilus anshuiensis. The sequence continues at coordinate 99,513 of NW_015546151.1, read as the reverse complement.
TGATGTGATTCACTCATTTACTGATTTGTGTGTGTATATGTGTACTGTCACAATAGTTCAGCTAGTCTGTATAAATTGCAGAATGAAACTCTAACGATGTCAAATTAGGCAGATGGATTAACTGTTAAATAAATGTGATGCTGTTAAACATATTTAAATATTTAAAATCATGTTGAGCAGACAGATGCCAAGGTGACAAGCAGCAGCTGGAATCTATTATTTTGTCCCTCAAAGTGAATATATGACCTATCAGTTGGAAATGCTCTTCACGTGTCATCTGTTACGGAGGAACAGTCTCTTACGGTCATTTCTGCCATACAAAATCTTGAAGTAGTGACAGTTGGTTGTTACAGCAAGAGCTGTTATTTACCATCCTTGAGTCTTGGAAACGTACTAATGTCATGTGGAGCATGAATTAAGTGTCAGTATCAAGTGAAACTATTTTTCTTTTAATGAAATGAGTTGTCTTTAGTCAGTGGCAAACAGATTGAGTTGATGAAATGCTTAGCTATATTTGGGCATCAGAGCCTGACAATATGTTTGCCTGAGGATTGCTGCTGTTCAAGCTTTTGACATTTGCTGTAGAGGCACTGAAATACTGATTGTATCTGTGGAGAGGCAGGGTTTTCATGTTTTTCAAACCATCTTCCAAGATTTACAAGTACCAAACAGGGCCTGCTTTAGTTTTTGTTTGACAATAAAATTTCATTTAGTATCATAGTCATGTGTAATAAATCATTAAATTACATAAGACATCGTCTCAGAAGGTTACCATTGCCAGTGTCACATTTAGGGCCAAATCGACATGATTGTATGTAACTTCAAGTCTTATGAGTTTAATTAGTAAAGTACAACTGACTAATCCCATAAAACACTTGGACATTCAAAAAAAGTCAAATAATTGTCATTGTATGAGTCACTACAGCACGATTCATATCAACACTCTAGGCAAGGCTACTAGTATAAATTTTGAAGTGTAACCATTTTCCTAATCACATCTCCTCCTCACAGAGGAGTTATTGGATATATCTTGTTTTACTCAGCCTTTGTGACATCCAAAGATATTGGTCTGTGCATTGGAGTGGCACTCAAATATTACAGTTCTAGAGTAAACTGAATTTGAATGTCTACAGATACTGCATGTGTTGTTTATTCTAATGCAAATTAGCATGAAAAGCATGAAAATGAAGTTAATAACAGACAGGGAAACAGTCCAGTGGTTGTATTCAGTTCCAAACAATTTCAAGATATTGTTTTATCATACTGATTCCCCTCATAATTTCCAACCCCATTCATTTTTTCCAGTAGAGGATTTCATTTAATACTGTTTTCCATTTCTACATACACTAAATTTTATGGCCATTTCAGACTTCACATTCACATGTTTGCACATATTATAATGTCTTATAGAAGCCTGTTTCTGCCAGGTAATTGCAACTTTTTATCTTTTAAATATTTATCCACCGGTAGTGCCTAATGGCCTGTTTGACTTTGCAGAAAATCTGCCATAAGCTAAATCTTTTGACTAAAATGTTTATTAGTTTCAGTGACATTTTTTCCTTTATTCTAATTTAGTTTTTATTTAATTTTGCTCAAACTCTGTTTAGTCTGTTTTTGGGAAGATTACAAATTTGGTGTTCAACATATTGTTTCAGAAATGCAAACAATTAAAGATTGAAATTGAAATTTCATTTGGTTGGTTTTATGTTGTTTAAGTTAGCTTTAAGACAAGAAATGCGACTGTTTGTAAAAGGAAATGGGATAATTAAATTCATTTTTAAAAGAGGTAAACTATCTGTAAAATTTCACGTGGGTTTGAATCAGATTCAGTCAGATGGACAGTTTACACCCAGATTTTGTATCTTACTCACTGACTCGGATCAACTTACTCCTAACCTGGGGCAAATTGAGCCACGGAAACACTTTTTTTAAATAAGAATATTCTTAGAACCCTTTGTCAGATACACTCTGATCATTTAAAATGATAGGAGACATCCTGAAATCACTTTAGATACTTTCATTGTACTTCTGCCTCATTTTTCCTTATCTTGAGGACCACATAAGTAAAAAATGGCTCATCTTACCCCACTCTCTCCAATACGCATTACATTTTCCTCAGAATTCCGAGTGTACATCTCACAATTCATTTTTTTTTGTTTTGTTTGTTTCTGCCATGGAATAATAATTAAAAAAATGTAATTTTGTTTTTTTATAGCACAATTCAGACTTTTCCTCTCAGATTGGCAAGTTTATAGCTTGCAATTCTGAGTTTCTATCTTTATAAACTCATAATTATGAGAAAAAAGTCAGGATTGTGAGATAAAAAGTCACATTAAATTTTTTTTTAACCCTTGGCAGAAACCATCTTCCATAGTCTCTAGCCTTTCAAAGCACAAATAACTGTATTTGTATATGAGAGCAATTCTGGCAGCTGATATAAAAGTGAACTGTTCTTTCCTTCCCAAACTGCATAGTCTTATTGATGACGGAGGACCTATAGGTGCTGTTTATCATCTTGTGACCTGGATTTTCTGCTGAGTAAGACTCATTCCACCCAGCACTCCACTGATCATACGTAATAGTACCCGTTCCCTTCTTCTATACGCTAATATAGAAAAGTGACATTTGTACACATAAACACTGCACAATGAATACAACCTCTCCCTATTGGATTCATGTCCTGTTTAATTAATTCCCGTTTATTTCACTCCAAAACAAAATAAGCACTATGCATATTATGCTGGCATAAAATAATGCAGGGTCCTATCAGGCTGGTAAGTGATACATGTCCATTCTCTGTTTTTCATAACTGGATTATGAATCATCATGACACCTACAATGGAGCATCGTCTTTGCTTGTTCATTTGTTTTGCTCTGGTACATATTTCATATAAATGGAGAGTGATGAGAGTGCAGAATTTCACAATTGAGATATCCATTTCAAATGACAACACTGCACGCTCTGAAGGGCCCTTTAATTTTTCTCTAGCCTCTGCAAACCAATGAAGGGAGAAAATACTAAAGAATTCAGCAGAGGCCCCAGGTCAATGTGTTGCAGCAGCACAGTTTGCAGGCACATGGTTGACCCACCTTCAAAAGGAGCTGTCAGGCTATTGCTGGCATACACCGGGAGCGACTAGCTGTTACACTCCTCAGTGATAATATTTCATGAGCCAAGGATCATAAACAACTGTAAGCTTCTGTCAAGCAACCAAGGTAAACATAACTTTTCTCAATTCCGAATGGTTTAGAGTTGCCATCAACAGATATACAGCTTGACAGTTTTACATTAGAAGCGATTGGACTTTACAATTATTCTGAAGCATTATTAAATCACTATTTTATTCATCATCTTTGAGAGCAAAGGTGTTTCAAATATTAAATCCCTTTATATTAATCTTTTATAGGAATGATTGATAGAATGATAATAAGTTAATTTGTTAATATTTTTTATGAACTCTTTCAGACATTTTGAGGCTTCGAGATTCTTTGGGGCTTTTAAAAGACAATTGATAATTATGGAAACCCATTTCTGCCACGGAATAATAATAAAACAAAATAAAAAAAGGTAATTGCGACTTTTTATCTCACATTTAAAAAAAAATATTTGCAATTCTAAGTTTATATCCCTCAGTTCTCAGTTTTTCTCACAATTCTGAGAAAAAAGTTAGAATTTCGAAATGTAAACTTGCGATTCTGAGAAAGAAGTCTGAATTGTCAAACATAAATTCACTATTACAAGAAAAAAAGTCAGAAATGTGAGATAAAAAGCTGAAGGTAGCTGAACCGTGAGATGTAAACTTCAGAGTAAAAATGTCAGACTTGCGAAAAATAAACTCAGAAATGTGAGATGTAAACTAGAAATTGCTAAAATTGTGAGATGTAAACTAGAAATTGCAAGAAATTCTGCAATTCTGACTTTTTTTCTTCTTCTTTCTTTTTTTTATTCAGTGGCAGAAACGGGCTTCCATAGATAACAGATAAAGTAATTCATTTAGGCTCTCCACAACGCTCTCTTTTCCGGGAATCTATGAATAGACGTCACTTTAATATTCTTTTTTTTTTTTCTGAAGCCATTTTTTTCTCTCACACACATCTCTTTCAAAAGTAATGAAAGCGCCAGTGACACCTCTTGACATGTCCCAGATATCTTTGCCTGACAGGCAGTGTGTGGCGCTGCAGGCGACTCACTCCCCAGCGTTGACAATACTGTCTAAAACTGCCGCGTCCATATGTCCACTGAGCCCACTGCGAAACGAGGCCTGAGTGGCTTGGCTCGCAATGTGGATGTTCACACATTAATGCCAAAAACTTTTGAGAGGTTGTTGAGGGATATTGTGATGGGGGCAAAGGATTCAAAAGGAGAAAATGGCTGAATGTATTTAAAGGAGCCATTTCCAGAGCTCTTTTGACATGACCTGCTCGATTGGCTGTCATGTTGAGACTGTTTTTTTGTTTTTGTTTTTGGACAGCCCACCAAGCCACTGGCAGATCTAGGTCTATTCTAGTGTGCATGAAATTGCTGCCAATTCTGTTTTTTTTTTTTTTTACACAAACTTGAGCACCATTTGAGCCACATCAGCTAAGTCTGTTGATGTTAGAAGATGCCATATGTTACAGGGCTATTGGGCAGCTGTACATACTGAAAATCACCAATCACATGGTAGTATCTAGATACTATTAAATTTGGCTATGTACACTACCGATCAAAAGGTTATTATAATTGTTTTTTTTTTTAAATACTTACCAAGGATGCATTTATTTGACCAAAAATGCATTAAAAACAGTAATGTTGTGAAATATTACCACAATTTAAAAGAACTGATTTCTATTTTAACATATTTTAAAATGTAATTTATTCCTGTGATGGCAAAGCTGAATTTTCAGCATCATTACTCCAGTCTGTCCAGAAATCATTCTGATATGCTGATTTGGTGCTCAAGAAACAACTTCTTACGAATGTTAAAAACTGTTGTGTTGGTTAATGTTTTCTGTGATACACTACCATTAATCTTTTTTTTTTTTTTAAAGAAAGAAATTAACACTTTTATTCAGCAAAGGTGCACAAAGACATGTTACAATGTTACAAAAGATTAATATTTCAAATAAATGCTTTCAAACTTTCCATTCATCAGACAATCCTGTAAAAAAATAAATAAAAATCAGCTATGCCATTATTATAGTATAAATTCATTGTAAAATATATTCAAATAGAAAACGGTTATTTTAAATTGTAGTAATATTTCACAATATTACTGTTTTTAAAATATCCACCTTTAGCAGTATCTATACACAGTAAGAAATAAATCTGTAGGAAAATGGAAAATCTACTGGTAGATTAGTAAATTTTTTTGCCAGGACATTATCTGTTACGGACATTTCCTTTAACCCTAAAACACAATGCATCATTCAAAATACAGGTAAAACACCTATCAGAAATATTACAGATCATTCCTTCATATTAGCACAGCACATTGTGACCTATTTTTATGGATTTCCTTTTCTAACTAACAAGCAGTAATATGACAAATCTCTGCTGGTGTATCTAGCAGCATCTGACACATTGCAAACATCTAATTATGCGGTAGCATCACTCACTCATTACTGTTTGATCATCACATGTCCACTACTGAAGTGGATTGCAGCTTTGTCAATTGACTGCCATCACCGACTGCTGTGTAGCAAATTAGATGAACCGTTTAAAGGCAGAGTTTGTCTAAAAGATGCATGCTTAGTAAATCAAAAAGAGATAAAAACACAGCAGAGAGTGAATTATGTGTAAGGTAGCCATTTAACAGAGATAAATATGACAGGCGATACTGTTCCTCACTTAAAAAAAATGCTGCTAAAAATAATGCAGCATTATCTTGTCACAACTTAATTTCATTGTGTGCAGTGAGAAAGTGAATGTGTGAAATAAATGCTTACTTAATATATTTGTGCTGAGACTACATGAATAATTTTGCTGGCACTACCTGAAACTGAGCAGGGTATTTTCAATTCCCAGCATGCTTTGCCTGAGACTGGATGTGTAAATGTGTGAAATAATTGTATTTGTTTGTGAGCAAGTTGTAAAAGGGGAAACTCTGTTAGTATTTAAAGTCAGCATGTGTGATCGTCTTTTCTTTCCTACTGTGCATATATACAAGTGAAACAAGAACAAGACAAATGTAGGGAGCGGGACTCAGGAGTTGATTGGATTGTTAGATTTTTGTTAGCTGCGATCTCGTGTGAGTGACAGGTTGCTGGAGGGGATGGATTATTGAACCGCTTTCGCTCTGAGAAATGATGTCGCTGTGCTGATGTTAATGTTAATGAAGATGATGTTTTGATTAAAGATTATGAAGGTGCATGAATTTTAAAAAATAATGATGTGCATGGATAGATCATTTAAAATAAATGGCAATATTCTTTAAAAAAAAAAAAAAAAAGTTAATTTCATGGTGCCTCGGTTGAGAGTGGCTACATAAAAACCTATAATTATTATACCTTATAATAATTTACTCAGTGAGCAATTACTGTGCAATTGCAAGTGAAATAGCTTATTTTTTTCTAGCAAACGTAAAGATAATAATTAGAGTTACTTTAGCATTTCTTATTTTATTGGACTCAATTCAGTTAGTAAGTTTGTGCTATACACAATAATTGAATTTACATGGCAATTTCATGTAATGAAAACTTTTTTTTTTCAGCATGTGGAACCACTGTCCACAATTGAATTCAGTTCATCCAAAGACTAATTTGCTGTTGCTTCTGTGAAAAACGAAAGAGATTAAGCCACTGTGCAGGTGTACAAGTGCTCTCAACTAGTACTAAACTCGCTTGGTAAAGCAGAACAATCACCCACTCAGTGAGCTAGTGCCAAATAACTGGAAGGAAATCAAAGATTTATTAAAAAAAAACAAAAAACAGATGACAGTCTGTCTGCACAGCACAGTGCATCATTTCAGTGTACCTTTTTTGTCTGCAGTCATAAAGCAAAAATATATTGGTTGAGCTGACTGAATTTATGCTGCATGGGGAATCCAAAAAGTACTGTAAGCTATATTTTTAAGTAGATTAAAGGGATAGTTCACCTAAAAATTTAAATTCTGTCATAACTTACTCACCCTACACTTGTTCCAGGTTTCTTTCTTCTGCTAAAGACAAAAGAAAATATTTTGAAGAATGTTGGTAACCAAACAGTAACGGTAGCTATTGACTTCCATAGTATTAAAAAAAAATACTATGGACGTTTGGTAACCCACATTCTTCAAAACATCCTCTCATACGAGTGAGTAAATGATGACAGAATTTTCATTTTTTTGGATGATCTACAGTGGTGGCCAAAATTATTAGAACACAAGTATTGTCACCAGCAAAAAATAGTTTTAAGTCAGTTATTTCTATCTTTTACTATAGTGTGTCAGTAGGAAACATCAGTTTACATTGTGATGCATTCATTTTGCCAATAATTGTAATAATCCAGTGAGATTTTTGTCTGACAACAGCCAGTGCTCTACACAGAGATCTGATCTCACCATCATCCAGTCTGTCTGGAGTGACATGAAGAAACAGAACAAACTGAGACAGACTAAATCCAGAAGAACTGTAGCAACGTCTCCAAGATACTTCAAAAGGCCTATCTGACACACTACAGCAAAAGAAATAACTAGCTTAAAACCATTTTTAACATGTTGAAAATACTAGTGTTTTAATCATTTTGGCCACCACTGTATCCCTTAAAGAAAATTAACATTTCTTCTTCCAAACGTGCATGTTGACAGTATTTTGAGACTGCTGTTGTTTATTCTTGTTCATTAGCATTTGATGAATGATATGCACTCTTAATTATTTCTCATAGGGTGCAAGCAACCTTGTTTTATATTTCATTCAACAGAAAAGGGTTGGTCAAGGCTGTTGGTCTGAATATCATAATGATTGCCATGCACTGTGGGAGTAAGCAAACTTCTATAAAAGGCTGAAGCCAACAAACGACTGCCTGGTGCTTGAGAATTTTCACTCTGTAAAATGGCCTTTTTCTCACCAATAATTGTAATAATCCAGTGAGATTTTTGTCTGACAACAGCCAGTGCTCTACACAGAGATCTGATCTCACCATCATCCAGTCTGTCTGGAGTGACATGAAGAAACAGAACAAACTGAGACAGACTAAATCCAGAAGAACTGTAGCAACGTCTCCAAGATACTTCAAAAGGCCTATCTGACACACTACAGCAAAAGAAATAACTAGCTTAAAACCATTTTTAACATGTTGAAAATACTAGTGTTTTAATCATTTTGGCCACCACTGTATCCCTTAAAGAAAATTAACATTTCTTCTTCCAAACGTGCATGTTGACAGTATTTTGAGACTGCTGTTGTTTATTCTTGTTCATTAGCATTTGATGAATGATATGCACTCTTAATTATTTCTCATAGGGTGCAAGCAACCTTGTTTTATATTTCATTCAACAGAAAAGGGTTGGTCAAGGCTGTTGGTCTGAATATCATAATGATTGCCATGCACTGTGGGAGTAAGCAAACTTCTATAAAAGGCTGAAGCCAACAAACGACTGCCTGGTGCTTGAGAATTTTCACTCTGTAAAATGGCCTTTTTCTCAGATCTCAGAGGGCGTTTGTATGTTCTCTTTTTGTAACATGTAGCCTCAGGCGAGTTGAACTGTGAACCCAAGATATTTAAGATCTTTTAACATGGAATGTAAAATTTGACAAGAAAAAAAAAAATATAAAAACAAGATTCCACAAAAGACGAGGATTTGCAAAGCGTAAAGCAGCTTAGATGTCAGCGATATTGAGCAATATTGGTTCTTTGGTGTCATGAGACAGGTGAATGAGATATGACAGCTACTGTGGAGGGGTGGATTTTTTCATTTCCATTTATGTTGTCATTCATTATGAGTCACAACATCAGTGTAAATGGCAGTAGCAGGTGCCAGAATCTCAGCAGTGTAAAAATACTGTTTGCACAGAGATTAATGACATGCAGTGCGTAATATCAGCCTCGCCCTGTACTCCACGAACAAGCGCGGGTGACAAATGCTCAGAGCACAAACCTCCATTACTCATTCCAGTATCACATGTCCATCTCTTCCACAGTAAGATATGTCACTGTGACAGCGCCACCATTGTGTCTGTGTCAGACGCCTCTCTTTGAACCGCCAAATCTTAGTGCTGAGGTGGATCTGTCCCACTCCTCTTTTGTTCAAATTGGATTTCTTCCCCCACTTTGTTCCTATTTAAGCTACAGTAGTTGATGTCAGATCTCAGGCCTGCCGTTGAAATAAATTCCTTGTCAGCGAAGCTTTTACACACTGCCATTTGCGAGGATTTACGACGGAAGCTGTTTTGTTGCATGATACATACATTTCTGTTCTGTAGCAGGGCACTTAGTGCTTAAGGAGTTCTGCAATTCTGGCCTCTTGCAAATTTTGTGTAGCGCATGTGTTTGGCTCCTCGTTTGCAAATGTCACATGGAGACTGGATTTCTCATAGAATAGAATAGAATATAATTTATTTTAAGCAATTGTGCTGTTATTTTGACTTGGAAGTTTGATATTGTTTTTATATAAAAGTTAAACTAACAAGATATATTTAATAACTTTAATTTTACACTGGCAACACTAGCTATGTTTCCATCCAAAGCTGTGAATTTAACTTATGCACATATCGTATTAAACATTTGTAAATTGCAAGTGAGTTGAAGAGAACAAAATGAACGCGTGTCATGTTGTCTTATGTTCTGATGTCTGTAACTCAATCGTGTGAGGTAGTTATACCAAATAATTTTGATGGCAGACCTTGGCTCAGGTATTTCTTAATGATTTAAACAACATTTTATATTTAAGATCAATCCGTTAGTCCAGTTATACAGTCACATAATCAGTTGAAGCAAAATCATGTGAGGAATTTATGTCTTAAATGTGTTTCCATCGCAGTGTATGTGCATGTCTTTTTATTGGATAAAAAAGTTATGCGACTTAATTGAGCGCATACGTTTTTAATGCACATTTTAAAAATGTATGCACATCTTGCCATTTCTATCCAGCGTTTTTTATGCGATATTACAAAAAAAATAAAAAAATAGCCACAGTGTTGCCATTTACTTGCTCTAGATAAAAAAAAGTTTAAACTTAAAATTAAATCACATGCTTGAAACATTTGCTTTGTTATTAGATTAATAGATAGATTATTAGACAGATTACTTATTAGATAGTATATTAATATGATAGTAGATATATCAACATACTTTCAAGATATCTGCAAATCTTCATTTTCATCTGCATTTGTTTATCTATATAAATGTGCAGATATACTGAAAGTATTTTAGTGACTGATTGTTAGCATTAGTCCATGTGAAACAGATCAGCATGCAATACATAAAGTAATAAGAGGCCTATAATGGCTTGTGCACATTGGATGCAGCATTTCTAAACACTTTTTTAGCATGCTCCTTCTCTTTTTTCCTTCATGCTAGCATTACTTATTAATAGAAGTAAAGTGCCAAGCCTTTGCACTTAACTAAATATCTGTTCCACATAAATGCGGTTTTATAATAAATTCTTCATTATCTCAGAAAAACCTGTACTAAAGCACACTTTTATTGAATAAAGAAGTTTTCCCACAACCACCCCAATCTATACAGCTCTCATAAATTCACAGTGTGATATTCCCAACAAAGAGGATGAGGCAATCAGAGGCAGAAATGGAAGCTTAAATTATATTATATTCATACCTGACATTTACAAATGAATGCAATGGAGAAGTTCCTCTGTAATCTGGAGTGCACAGCAGGTGTTTCTATCTACACAGATGGCAAACACCCACTGTTGTCTCCGTAGTAAGCCTGGAACAAAAACACTCACAAAGAATGCCAATTCCGGAGGCAACACATCATCAAGAATGCTTAAAGACACCACAATATGTGCCAGATAGTCAAAAGAGTGTCCCAGCAGTGCTGGCACTCCTTATGTAGCCACAAGATTGTATTTATTTATTTTTTTTTTCAAATCACTGTCTTAAAACATCAAGTCGAAGATGGCACAGAGCTATACTCATTACTTCATGCCATGTGATCTCTCTTTCAATGGGGAAATTCCCATATACACACTGAGATGGGGCTGTATGCTGATGTTTGCCATCTGTGAGAAAGAAAAAGTGATTGCACTTTGACGAGATTAGAGAAGTGAAACGATTAATTAAGCAAGGACGCAGGCCCATGTAGAATACAAAACAGGTAAACAGAAAAAGAAACATATCAGTCTGAAAGGAGTGAAATTATTTCCTTATAAAATAAATTCTTCGTGACAGATATTAATAATTTCATGTCAATATTGTTTATTGGCTTTACAACGATAACTTTGCAATATTTGAAAAGCAAACATTTATGTGCAAAGAAGTTAAGAGAAATTATGTTTGGATAAACTAAAAAGATAATTAAATTCTCACTAGAATATTTTGTATGTAAAAGTGAAGTTGGGCAAGACAGTACAATGAAATTAAAAATTAAGAGAATCTCAAAAGAAACTCTAATCTGGCAAAAGTATGCCTCAGTCCCAGAGAACTATTGCTGCCATGCAGAAGTCCCAGTGACTGTGAACAAAAGAGGAGACATTAGACATTCGAAAACTAAAACTGTAATATAATTTTGATGCTACTGAGAGGCTTGTAGGCAGGCCTGAGGGTTAAACCCATTCAGAGGACATCCACAACTTCTCCTGAGGGAGAATTAGTAAAACAACATGTGTACTTTGCATTTGCTCTGGGTTTGCCCAACCCCCAAACTTTCTCACACTCAACTAGATTCTCAGAAAAATGCACTTAGTGACATCTCAGCTCATAAACAAAAGAAAATTGTGTCCAATTCCACATTGTAGTCACAAAAATCTTAAGATTGAGCAATGATTCAACCTAGGCTTTCAGTAAGTGCTTGCAGTTCATTGAATGTTCACAGCAGCAAAATCTACAACTGGCTTCCAGTTTGACCTGCTGCTGCGCACACAATGCACATGCGAGGACTGCTGTAGCCACAGGGCAAAATCAAGAGTGTATCTTCAGAAAGATCAGTGAGATGATAACCAGTCATTCTAAACAAGTTGCTCAGGAGGCCCTCCAGAGACCAGTAATAAAAGTATTTTAATTTATACTATTTTTAATGTAATATAATTCATATTATAACAACCTTATAATATATTATATTACAATGGCCAGGAATGGCCTTTAATCTCATGATGAGTCAGCATCAATTTAGAAGAAGAAAGTTGTAGAAAAATAAGAAGAATGATCAGAATGTAGAAAGAGGGAATGTGTACTTAGAAAGAAGTTGGAAGCACTATTAGTTGAGACTTAAAAGAGACATTAGGTCCCCAGTGAACGGATAATTGAAAGTATAGTGAGTCCGGAATAATCAAATATCTAAATTAATATTTGTGATCATTAAAGTTAGGCAATATTTCAAAGCAATATTTCTAATTAAAAACTGATCACGTGAAATTGGAGTCAGATTGAACACGGAGCTAGACAAAATTGAAACTAAGGCCTGATAAATTCAGAAGCGCAAGTAAAAGACCGGATACGCATTAAACCTTCGACCAGGCCGCTGGATTCCGCTTTTTGGGCTGGCGAGTGGATTCTTACAAGTCAGTGGTGGAGTCTAGACAGTTTCCTGCTCCACGGGTCTGAGTGATTCATGAATGAGAACAAAAGTAGTCTGTAAATATGAAGATTTTTTTTTTCAGTCTTACCAGAAAGAAAAGCCACTTTTAAGCCACAGATATTACACATTTAAAATAGTATTACATTAAAATGAATCGTGTAAGAAGGTACAGATACCGAAGTTTCACAGCTTGTACAAAGAACCGCAAATTATGGTGATTACTGGTATTCTGTATTCAGAAGTAAAAGTATACATTTTTGAAGCTGGTTTATTTTCTTCAAACCAAAGAACTTATCCTCTTAGGATTCTAATAAATTAGCAAGCACTGTCAATGACTCTGGAAGATGACTAAGCTATGAAACATTTTGAGTGTTGTAGCTTTTGCACCATAAATTTTAACCATCCTCTCTGAAGAAAATGGCTAAAGACTAGACTAAAGATGCGCAATATCAATAAATGGACCATAATTTTGTGTAGGAGTGGCATTGGTGTGTAATTCAGTGTGGTTGAAAGTGGGTAAACATCAAGCAAATCTTCCCTTAAATTCTTGCCGGTGCAATAGTTCGCGTGCATCTTGAGAATGTAACACCATCAAATTGAATGAAATGCTCTCATCTTACTTTTCAGTCCGCTGTATGAGAAATGCTAATTGCTTTGAACGCCCCCTTGGAGTAATGGGACTTGTAATTACAGTTTAGCACCAGACAGACTCTTCGTGCTAGCTGTTAATTACTCTCTGCTAAAGATGAAGAGACTGAAGATAAGCATTATAATCACATCCGCTGTTTGAAGAAGGATGTTGTGACTTCAGAGAGCAGGGAACATCAGTTGCCCGAAATGTCTGCCCCCCGGGTCGCAGAGGAATCTCTGTGGATGTTCCAGGGTGACCCTGGCCTCAAAAACCCCAAGCGCTCAACTAGAAGCTGCTCAGCATGGGACCTATACAAATTACTCACATCAAATAATACGCAAATTGCCATGTCAGTTCCTTAATCAAAGAGGTGAAAAACAGACCTGGGAATTTATGCAGCTGCAACACTGTGAGTTGGGTTGGTTCTCTGGCATTGAGGCAGCTTTTCCTCATTAAATAGTAATGTCAAATAAATAAAAACAAAACATTCAGAAAGTTGCCTACAGCATGGAGTTCTGTGGTATTTCAGCCAGTAAACTGATTTATTTATTTACTTTGGAATACTTGATTCTGACTGGTCAGTCGCAGCATTCTGTGATTTAAAACTTCCTGATATTTGCTGTCACCATGGCAACAAACATGGCAACATGGTCGCCAAAGTCAACTCAAGTCACTGAACCTGGTGCTATTTTAAAGGAATAGTTCAGCCAAAAAATAAAACCTGATGAAAATGTACTCACCTTCAGGTCATCCAAGATGTAAATGAGTTTGTTTTTTCATCAGAACAGATTTGGAGAAATGTAGCATTACATCACTTGTTCAGCGATGGATCCTCTGCAGTGAATGGGTGCCGTCAGAATGAGAGTCCAAACAGCTGATAAAAACA
>NW_015546151.1:50304-84358 GCF_001515605.1 Sinocyclocheilus anshuiensis | reverse complement strand
CATTCAGCATTGTTAGCTAACTATGGTCGTTAGTTCCATTGAACTCTATTGGTAATGACAAAACTTGCGACCATACTTGCTTTTGGGAAACGCACCCCAGAACAGTTATGTTGATGGATTTTGATGTGAAAGGACAACAGAGATGGACTTGACCAGATCCATGACCAGAAGTGATGGTTTAAAGTTTAATTAACTTGATGATGGATTTGTTTCTTACCCACAGCTTTTTAATTCACAAGACGTTGCCTGATGGACTGGAGTTGTGTGGATTACTAATGATTTATTTTGAGGTTTCTATCAGGACTTTCATTCTGATGGCACCCATTCACTGCAGGGGATCCATTTGCGAGCAAGTGATGTAATGGTAAATTTCTCCAAATCTGTATGAAGAAATAAACATGTGTTGGATGGCCTGAGGGTGAGTACATTTTCAGCAAATTGTTTCTTTGTGTTAATACACATAAAGGCAAAATTATAAAAATGTCACATATTTATTTATTTGTTTGTTTGGTCAATAACCGTGCACTAAGCTAAGTGTGAGTCCTGATCTCCTTGTCAGTGTTTTGTGTTAATGACTGTATATTACCACTTATATGAAAATATTTTATTTTACATTCGTAATTAGTTTTGGTCAGATTCTTCTATTTATATGTCTTCTCCTCCAGCAGCCTAAAAATATGAGATGAAGATGAATTGATGTGATGCCTAAAAGTTTCTGCTGAGGGAGGAGTAAGTGGACTTCCTGGCAGAGGCATAGCTTTCCGTATTTCATCGCCTCTTCGCTGCCAGTCCACCAGAATAGATCATAACTGCAGATAACTATATCAGCACTATTTAAAAGATAAAGATGCCAAAGTCTGCACGGTTTCTTTGTAGAGGAACCAGTCAGCGCTCAAATGATATGTTGTTGTAATTGATCCCTTCCATATCAGAGTAATTGCAGTGATGGGAGATACTGCTACCTGTAAATGTGACGAGGTTCTGTCGACAGCTTGTGTGAATCACTAAAGAGATTAATTATTACAGGCGGCGCTGTGGGCTGGGACAGGCAGACACACAGACTGCACCTGTATTCTATTCCAGCGCACACCCGTCCTCTTCCTGTGCGGCTAATGGCGTTGTCCCTGCAAAATTAATTAACTGGTGTACTTCCGTCTGTCAGGAGGCCCTGCGCAATTAATCACGTGGGGAACGAGACAATGCAGGGCACCTATAAATTCAATTCACAAGTTTCAAGCGCTGTGAAGACCTCAGTCTAAATCCTATGGATTAGAGGTCAAGTGGCTCATAACTCAACAGAAGGTGCTGTAAAATCAAGTTCAGCTTAAACCAAAATATGCCTCTGGAAGTCTAGGGGTCACTCGTCTCTCAGTTTGATGTCGGTGCTATATAGTGTTCAGTGTGAACCTGTGGCTTTGCTTCATGCAGGCTTCCTCATTTACATGAATTAATGCAAACGATGTCTAAATGGGTTTGTGGATCCAGGGGTGTTACAAAAAAAAAAATCCTTGGTTTTAAAATTAATCCTGTATGCATATAAGCAACAACCTAAGATATATATTATTGTGCGTACACCCTAGTGAAAATAGTGAAAATATACTAAAATTTATTTGAAATGCATTTATTTAATGCTAAGTATACTAAACATACATTTTCATACTTACTTCGTACTTAACAAAAATACCCTGCAATTGTACTTTTGGTATACTGAACTGGTATACTTAAAAGTCTGATAAATTGGAACAACTAATTTTGTACTTAATGCACTTTAATTGCGCAGAAGTCCAACTAAAGATATACTTAGTATATTTGATTGTGCTAAAGTGGAACTAGTGCAAGTATACTTCAGGTACACTTTGAATATCTTGCATTATAGACTTATTCAAAGATCATACAATCCTCATCAAGTGACATTAAAACATAGGCTTAATGTAATAAGAAATGTGCATTGTGCACAAGTAGCACTCCAAATAAAGTTGAATTAATTAAGTTAATTATAATTTTTATATCAGTAAGTCTTGAGCGATATGTCAGTAAATATGGTAATAGATTTGAACTATACTTAGTATGAAATAAATGTATTTTAAATATATATATTTTTTTACAAGGGCAAATGTTTTGATGGGTGTGTAACTTGAAAGGGATTGTTCTCCCAGAAATGAACATTTTCTCCTATTGTACTGACCCTAATGCCGTCCCAGATGTATATAAGGTTTTTATTAATTCATTAAAATTAATCCATCTTTTTGAATCCATTTGTGTATGTGACCACCAAAACTGATTTTTCAAAAATCACACAAAATTTAACACAATCCATACAAGCCTAGTTGATGAATCAATGTCCTCTGAAGCAAAATGACAAGAGGTGTGTAAGAAAAATACTAACCAACTAATATTACTAATAGAACTACCTAATACCATATTTTGAACTTTTTTTTTTTTTTTTTTTAGCTATTAACCATCATTTCTGGCCAACTGTCCTAGACGAGTTCATTTAGCTCCAGAAGACATTGATTCATCAACTGGGGTCATATGGATTCATATGGGAAAGTCATTCCCTTCTTGAGGGTGAGTAAATTGAGCCATTTTTGGCTATAGAGTATCCCTTTAAGTGTTTTTCTGAAAAATAACTTAATTGGTATTCCACAGGACACCCTGCCTTCATCCTGTTTTAGATTCCACAGAACACAAATCTTTACCACAGACATATGCTAACATTTCATTATCAACATCTTTGACATCCCACCCACATACTGTACTAGCTACTAGTTTCTAAACCTGTGTGTCTAATTTTTAAATGAAAATGCATTTATAGGTGACCAGATATCAGCTATTGTGACCTTATTGTGGAAGACTTATATTTGTGATTGCACGATTTAAATAGTCTGATTCACACAGGAAATCATGATCATGTGGCTTTCTCCAAAGTTATAACAAGTCCGTTCACTTGGCGGCCATATTCTTAACGCCCACAGGCAGCTATTTCCAGCTTCGCAAGTACAGCTCATATTTACTTGAATGGGGAGAGACAGAAATTTCTTCAACAGTTTGTTTAAATAGTAACATATTTCAAACCAGGAATCAAATCTGACAACAACAGTATCATAAGATGTGCTTAAGATTTCTTCCATGCATATATGTACTGTACAGGTGGACTGTCTCTGCTTTAGTCTCTGCTTTCTCAAACAGACAGGGTCATCCTGTGCATCAACTCATTTACTAGTTTGAAAGTTATTTATGAAAACTCGACACCTGTTTAACACAACAACATTAGCACTGATTAGTACTAATTGGTGTGAGATGAAAAAAAATCTTGAAAACATCACATATAGTTAGAGCTTATGCATAGGTCCTGTTTTACAGTACATCTCACTACCAATCAAGGCTTGGACCACAAGTCAGAAATACAGTATTTCTATTTATGTAACATATTATTACGCCTGAGAAACAGCTTATTTTATAGTGTTTATAATAGTTCATGGTTTAGACGAGGTTAACATCTACTCCAGAGACCTAATGGCATTCTATGGTATGGCTGTTCGAAGTGTGATTCTCCAGCTGTTATTAACCCAAAGCAAATAATGTGAAATACTGAAAAGCACAGTTTAAAAGTCCCAACACTTCACACTTTAGAAAAAAACATTTTATTTACATTTACAGCATGTACCGTATGAACTACAATCTCTGGTATTTTATATATTTTTTCATGGTTAACGCTTAGTTAGCTGTATCCCCATACAGTAGCATTATGAATTGATCAGCAAATGTGTAGTTTGACAGAAATATTATTGGTTATTTTTCAATAACAGTTCTTGTAGAAATATGTCAATAAAGAGACATTCTCTTGCCCAAAAAATCACTTCAGTTCAGCATAGAAATCTAAAATGAGTTACCAATAACAAACAAATCACAAGAAGAAAACAAAAGAGAATCCGCTTAGTCCAACACCACAGATTTTCTATGTAGGCCATGTAGGTATCAATGATCTAGTCAAAGTAGCTTCTGTAACTGATGCAGTGCTCAGGAACACTGAAGCAGATAGGAGCAAGCTAGCATTCATATACAGACCCTCTGAAAACAGAGACATTGTCATCTGTTTTTCAACAGCACAATGCTGTTTTTTTTCTAGTGTCCCAATTTATCCCACCTGTTATATACAATAAAAATAGTAGGAACATTTTTTAATTGAATACAAAAATGAATGAATTAAAAAACACATATGCTGGGAAGCAACAGTTTATCATTTATGAAATGCTTAACATGTGATAACAATTCATCTTCCATATATAAATGGCAATGAGGGTAAAAGTAAACATCTGGGGCCACCAAAAAATGAAAACGTAAAAAATTAAATACAAAAAGAATCATGTAAGATGAAATATGTTTTCTTGTCACATTCAGTAGATGATTCTGTTAATTCACTGCTAAAATGTGAGATTAAAACCTTACATACACAATGTTGTGTGATGAATTCCCTGCTGGCAAACACATCTATTTAAAATGAAACTTGTCAGCTCATGTGATGAATTAGAGGTATATACTTCATGTACCGTTCTGATGCCTTTGACAAATGAACCTATTAGGTTTACTTCAGCAGTTGACTGGTGAGACCAGTATCACATCTTCTCATCATGCCGTCCAAAATGATTAAAAGGGGGAGAGAGACATCACACATCAGCTTTTATGTTGAGAAACATTTTGAGAAAGCAATACACATGCTGATGAAAAACAGAGTGTCATGGCAGAGCGTACAAACACACAACCCTTTGCACGTATGGACACACGACACATTCACACACTCATGTTAGGTGACGTATGCAGTTGCCATTCAAAGCATTCCATTCTAGAAAAAAGTGATTTCAAAATAGACGACAGAAGGTAAAATACTATAGACAATGGTAAAATAATAACTCATGGTATATGGCAGATACAACACAAACATATAAAAGCACACATACACAGCAGAGGTGTAAAGTATTGGAGTAAATGTAATTAGTTACTGGATACTCTAAGACTTTTACTCAAGTTGTTTTGGAATTGGTGACTTGTAACGTGTAGTGGAGTAATTTTCACTGTAAGGTATCTGTACTTTTACTCAAGTATGGTTTTTAGGTACTCTTTACACCTCTGATACACAGTAAAAACCAGTGGTTTACAAATCAGCTCTATTGAAAATATTGCAATTCTCAAATAAACAATACATGTTTTAAGCACTGGGCTGCACTCTGATTGTGTCCAGTGTTTTTTTTTTCTTTCAGTAGGTCGTGGTTTCCATAGTGACATTAGCAGGCTATTTTTTATTTCATTATTTATTTCCTCAGCCATTTTTGTCTGAAACTCGCACAGCAAACGATCTTCGAAATCATATTCCCTTGTCCTCAGCCACTCAGGGTTATTTCATATCTCGCATTTGGTTAACATACTATTATATCCCACACACATGTAGCATTGGGGCTATAATTGTACTAGCCTGATGTTCAACGATGTATATAATTCATATTTATATTCATAGGTTGTTGGCATTTACAGTTATAAATATATTTTGTGAAAAAAATGCTGAACCTAAAATCCTGAATTTCCAGTGCCACATTTTAGACACTATCTTGACTTAAGGGCTGTAATTCAAGGCAATTATGCAATATTTTCTGAATTGAAGTTAATTGTTGTGTGCTCCGAACACTGGCTTCTATAAATACTAGAAATATGTCCTATCCCACAAGCTGCATTTGCAGAATAATCCAGGCCCTGACAATGAAAGCTTTCCCTTTTTTGTTCAGTAACATGATTTTTCATGGGGAAATGTAACCATTTATACACCTCTCTAGAGTCACCGCATCCATCAGGCCCACCATTCATATCTAAGTGCTCCATGCGATTTAAAGTCTGCTGTTTTCAGTGGCCAGTTTTTGATTCCAGTGTCTCAAAAAAACGAAAACACATTGGTGCAAAGGGATGTAATATGCCACAACTAAAAAACAAAAACACAACTCTTGTCTCATTGCGCTAATAACCATCGCAGCTGACCTTAATTCTACCAACACATGAAAGTAAACCATTCATTCCCCCAGTTCTCAAAACGAAAAAGAAAAAAGATGTTAACCTTTTTGACTTGTGATTTCATGATTCAGTCACTTCACATATCTTTAAATAAATAAGATTTGTAAAGACACTTGTTAAAATAATTATACACCCTGGCTCTCACTGACATTGCTGAATGTCTTAATGCACACTGTCATCTTCATTACAACAGCATGTCCGAACCAAAATTTAAACAGCATTAGTACAGTTCGGTTCGTTCGACATGGTCAAATTTGCGTCTCCTGCACATTATCCTTTGAGCTGGCTTGGATTAGTAAAGGTTCATGCACTGAACTATGCAGCGAGCTGAGAGCAGACACATGGTTATAAGAAGTCTTGTAGGAGTTATAGTGGTTGTAATGCTCATGCTCCAGGGGTGGGAGAGTCAGGTGACTCTCCAAGGCCGGAACCCTCGTCAGCTCCTCGTGTACGTTGATTATCTCGATGGTGCGGGTCGGCCCATCGTGATCCTGCTGGTGGTGCTGCTTGCGCATCTTGTAGAATATTATGAGCATGACGGCCGCCATGAGCGTGATGGCCACAAAGCAGCCGATGATGATCTTGGTGGTTTTCATCACCTCCTCCAAACCATTGAGAGCGCCATCGATGTCTATGTCAGTCACGGGAATGGTGTACGCTCTCTCGGTGGCAATAGGTGTTCCCCTTGTGGTCGAAGAGGACGCCCAGCCAAAAGATGGCTGCACCGGTGTCCTGCTCTCCCCATCGATAATGGTTTCAATTGTCTCTACAGTGACCGTAGTGAAGTAACTAAAGCCGCTGTTGTCGACGGATGTCACATTGAGGACAGCGGATGCCGAAATGTTGCCTAGCATGTTGCTTATGATGCAAGTGTAGGTTCCCGTGTCCTGGATGGTGACGTTGGTGAAGTTTAACGTTCCGTCGTTTTGGACGGAGATGCGCATCTTGAGCGCCCCATGTGTCATGATGGAGCCATTTGGTGTTAGCCAGCTGACCGAGGTCATGGAATTCGTCCGACATTTGAGCTCTGCCGCCATTCCTTCAGTCAAATTGAGGTCGGCAGGTGGCTCGACGATAACGGGTGCATAGCACTGAAAGTAGCTCTGGTCCAGCTCGCCGATGTAGCGCCCCTTGAGGCTGGGAGGGGAATTGCAGCGGGCGCAGCAGCTGGTGTTCGTAGGTACGGTCTCTCTCAGCCACCAGCTCAGCCAAAGAATATCACAGTTGCAGTTCCAGGGATTGTGATGCAAATGTACTCGCTGCAGGTGGTGCAAAGGCGTGAAGAGATCGTGGGGCAAAAAGGTAAGGTTGTTGTGAGCCAGGTTGAGCTCTCGTAAAGAGTGCAGGTCGTCGAAGGAGTTCCGCTCTATGGTTTGGACTTGGGCGTGCATCATCCACAGCTTCTGAAGATGGATGAGACCCTTAAAAGAACTGGGCTGAATGATGGTGAGCTGGTTTCCAGACATCTCCAGCTCATCCAAACGAATCAAGGGCTGAATATTGGGGACCTCTTTGAGGTTACACATGCCCAGATTTAGGTATCGAAGGTTACTCAAGCCCTGAAATGCTCCACTGGAAATGTAGGAGAGACGCTTCAGCTCTCCCAAGTCCAACCGCCGCAGGGAGGGCAAGCGACTGAAGGCATCAGACGGTATGCTCTCAATAGGGTTATTCCTAAGCCACAGCTCTTTCAGTTTTGATAGATACTCAAAGGCGCCATTTGGGATGGTCGTGAGGCGATTGTCAAAAAGCTCCAGAGTGTTAAGGCTGGTAAGCCCGTTGAAGGCGCCAATCTCTATGTTGCGGATGTGGTTTCTGCTGAGCTGAAGAATCTCAAGGTGTCGCAGATGCTTGAAACTGTCTAATTTGATGACCTGGATCTGATTGTCCTGAAGGTTTAGATACCTTGTATTGGTGGAGATGCCATCAGGGACATCCTTTAGCCCTCTGCGTGTGCAGATGACCTTACTAAACTGATTACTGCAGGAACATACGGAAGGACAGGTTTGGGCTCGTACCAATCCAGCGACAACAAGCAACTGCAGGGCTAGAAGCAGGAGAAACAAGGGGTCAAACCAAGCCCCTTTCCATCTAGGACCTCTCAACATCTGGCACTGATGGTAAGAGGTCATCTTGTTCAACATTCATAATTTAATGCCCGCTGAGTTTCTCTCCCCAAACATTTACAGGCAGTCTGAAAAAGAGGAAAGAGGAAAATAAATCTGTTAGCATAGTACGTCATGCTGAATTGTCAGCGTAGCATGATGGCAGTCAAACAGAACATCAAATTCCGCTGATGTTCTGCAATTTATCAAGAAGAACATTCTTCTGTCAAATGGAAATGCATGTAAATTTCTGATATTCTGATGAAAACAAGCATTGCTGTTTAGGCAGTGCACATGCAAAATAGACTTTTTCTGATGTGATTGATGAATTGAGTATCATTACCATCACAGCTGTTAAATGAGCCTGCACATAGAAGCACACACACTACAATATAAAAAAGTGCAAGTGACTGAAAGATGCAATTTCTTGATTTTTTTTGTTGTTGCACTGTATGTAATAGCGGACCTGAGCTTAGTCAACTAGTTCACTTTGACCTGACTATTTTTTATCCCCACTTTCAAGACTTGCAATTAACACAGTGAAAAAGATGGGGAAAAAACATTAATATAAATTTATTAGGAACGGCATTTTCAAAGGAAAAATCACACGCATGTGTGATGTTATTGTAATGCTTAAAAGCAAGATATTTTTTGTACATTTGTTTCATTATAATATTACCAAGTGCCTTGAGTGTGAAATTCCCTAAACCACCCTGAATCATTTATGCTATGCACTAAAATGAGATATATGGAAATCCTGTCACAGCAAGCTGTCAGAGGGATGGATTAAGGTGCAGACAGGTCCATCACTGGGCATATCTAGCAGATAAGGATGTGTATTTGGCTTGTATATTCAACTCTATGTGCTTGCACATGCTATGAAGATACAGAGCAACCGAATTGTCAAAACCCACAAGAAATGTGCCACTGCTACAGCACACACTAAATTTAAAATCCCTTCTCCCTGCAAGTCTCTGCTCTCATTACCTGCTCAAGGTTTCTTATGAAAAATAAGATGTCTTATTTCCTATGCTGTTTGCAAATAGGTTACTATAATCAGTATTGCTATAAATAATGAGAGGGAAATAAAAGGAGAGAGAAATTCAGGAAAAATTGAATTTCTGTATATTATGAAGAGAAGCAATTGAGTATCTTGAAATACATAGAAATGCTTTAATTTATGAGATCAAGCAAGCTATGTTATAATTACTCTCAGAATCTCTTAACACAGAAATGAAATAAATATGAGACAGATAGCTTTCCAATCAGTATGGCAACAGGTGCTGTGGACTGAAGGCGCATGACACCAATAAAAACATCAACCTCAATGCATGAGTGGGCTGCATGTTGGTTGATATACAATAAATAAATGCTGCAGATGACTGTGAACTTGACTTTTGTCAGTATTAGATTAGTCTGTTGTTAGAAGCAGTCTGAATCCAGACTGAAAAATATCACATACTTTGTCAGTGATGATCAAGTTGAAATATCTCAGTCTCCTTAGAATAAAATGAATGATTTAATTAGAATTATTCATCTCTCTTGTCTGTAATATCCTATTGAAACGTCTCGGATTGTCTCACTGTGCATCTGTGCTGCTGATCCATTATCATTTTATGTTGTTTATCCCCAGATTACAAAATAAATATTTTAAAAACAAATAAAAACTGCTCATAATGATCTGAATGATTAACCAATCTTTTTTCATGGCAGGGTTATGTATTTGGTGGTAAATCAGCCAATTAATATTCAGAGAATCTTATAGCTTATCCTTGGAAGCAATCCTTTGGTACACTGTGCTGCTCTGTTTGCTATCTCAGTAAATCTCTGTTTCCTCCATTTAGGACACCAAGGGTCTCCACAAGGACAACGATCGATTTAGTGTTATAGAGGAATATACATCCAAATGCAGTCAAGTCATGGTTGTGTTGTGAGTACAAAGCGGTAAACATCTCACACTACACCTAATAAAATGTGTGCGAAATATTTAATGCTTTTTAACTAAGGTAAATGGTATGTGCATAATTTCCCTTTTGCATTTTCATTGCTGAGGTTAGAGGCAACATAAAATTGCATAAGCAGTTATTAACTAAATCTAAATATTATGTAAAAATGTTTAAATACACAGTACAATGTTCTGGAGTGTGCTCTGCTTATTTGCCCTAGAAGTGTAAAAGGACAAACCAAACAACACGCTAAAGTGAGTTCTCAGGAGACACTGCGTTGGCTCCTCAGGACCTGGAAACAATGGCTTACAGAAAGGATTTTGCTTATGGGATGCCTGCCAAGGTCTTTACTTAAATGGGGAGACTGTGTTGAAGCCAAAGAAGAGGCTTTACAAATGGAAGCCCTCCATTTAAATTTACAAAGACTGAAGTGCACAATAAGTGCATGTCATGTTCACCTTGAGTAGACAGTAACATTAAACAATGGAATAAAACTGATGCTGTAGTATGATTTCAAAGTAATCGTGAAAAGTATGATCCTTCTGCAATTTATTTCACGCTCATTAAAATTATTGCAATGTTCCAGCACATTGAAATAAAACCAAAATCCGTTACTGCATTAAACAACAGGGTGTACAATACAATTCAATTCTGCATCTGAACGTCAGTATATTCTAAGGAGGGTGATACACATCTTTCAAATGATCGAAGCCCTATCCTACCGGTGTGTTTAAACAAGTAAAAAATCAATATCTTACTTGCCTCTTAGAAGGGCTTTTCAAGCTGTTTAGGCAGAGAAAATAGATACAAAACGAGGGAGTAATGCAAATTACTCCCACATAGATCTTCCTCAGCTTCCTCTGCGCATCCAGTAGGAGTCTTAGCCTGTCAAGTCATTTAGACTGAAGCATCTATGGCCAGGTATAATCGCCATAATCATTGGATTGTACCAAAATAACTTATGCTGCCTCCATTATCATAATGACACTGATGAATAATCAGATGAAATGGCTGTAATCACTCTTTTTTTTCCCCCTCGCTCTTCTCTGGCTGTGTGGGTGGATCAGGCTGCAGGGAGATGATCCATTGATCTAATGTTTCCACCAAAAACGGCTAAAGCCAAAACTTTATAATGTTAGTATTAGTGTTGCAGTACTCGAGTCTCGGTCTTGGTCATTTTGGTTTTGGTCTTGACTCTGTCTAATACTATACGACTGTTCATAAAGCTACTCTGGTTTGCACATTACATGACGGACTGGCAGCCAAGGGTTACACATTACACAATATTTCACTATAGGAAGAATCCCAGACTGTCTTGTTTACCAAACGCATGTGCTAGAAGAAACTTGCGATCCAGGCTTTCTGTGCTGAATTACAGCAAAAAAAAAAAAAGAGAAACAGAAATATACTTTGCCCTGTATCTTGCTCTCTCATTGGTTGTATGTTGTAGCTGGTGTCATTTTCAGTCATAACGCATTTCATACTGCAAGGCTCTGAGTCGCAGACAGGACAGATATATAGCCTGCTAAATATTTCCTAGGCATCTGCGACGCATTGTGCTTCTCTTAGATCACCTCTTTGATAATTCACACTATGCAATCATAACTGATGTTAATGAGCACTGATTTGCCTTAGATTTTGTGTTTATCGATCTTCAGAAAACTGTCAGCGAGTGAAAATCGGCCCTTAAATTGTATAGTGTATACGCAGCTTAAGACTACTTGGGATTTTATTTCAAGACCTGTCAAGACCACAGCTGCAGGGATAATCACTAAATTGCCAGTGCATTGTCTGATTAATTTGTTAACATTATTAATGTGATTGGATCTAAAACTTACTGCTTTAAATGCAATCAACATACTGTAAATAAATATATACACTTATTTCTAATTTGATTTATTTTGTTACTGTTGTTTTGTTTGTGACTGTTCTTTTGTCACAAAAAGTATTATTAATTAGTGCTGTCAAACGATTAATCGTGATTAATCGCATTCCAAAATAAAAGTTTTTGTTTACATTATATATTATATATTGTATTATTATATTATTATATATATAATAAACATACACAGTACACACACATATATTATGTAAACAAAAACCTTTATTTTGGATGCGATTAATCGTTTGACAGCACTATTATTAATGTTCACAAAAAAGTACTGGTATGAGATCATGCATTTTATATTCTAACATGATGTAATTGAGTAATATCACAAGAGCAAGAGAGCTGTTTTCGCAAATATCAGCATGATTGCAAAAGTGATGTTGATTTTACACAAACATTCAGTAAACCAGAAGCTAATACTAAGTGACTTACATTTAAGACACAATTTTTGCACCAACAAACTGTCGTGTATTTCCGAGCAACACACAGTGGTGTTCTGTTACGAATCAGCTTATTTGAACAAAGAAGTTGAATAAATGATTCCACAACTCGCTCATTAAGTGATTTGCCACCACTTACTGTCGGTTTTAGTTTAATATTATTTAATGTCACTTATTTTTCCATCATATTTCTATATTCAGAATGTTCATAACATTGTTTACACAGTTATAATTGTAGTGAAAATTATTTTTTATAATTTTTTTCAAGACATTATTTAGGCAGTAAATGTGGATCTTTCAGATGAATTTAAGGATTCTGGTCTGGTTTTGGTCTTGACCTGGTCTCACTCTGCCTTGGTCTCAGTTTAGGTGGTCTTGAGTACAACACTAGTTAGTATTGGGATTTCCTTATGGTATCCTGCTAACATTCATCTACAATTACCTAGCCTTTAATAATAAGTTAATGTAATTACTATTGATATTTGAACATTCCATTAGTCTTGCCGCTTTTAATATCACTACTAATAGTATCAATCTGATGAACTTGTTAAATTAACTACCTCAGAATTATCATTAGCTCAGCCCAGAAACCCTTGGGCCTTCAGACGAGAGCTCCAACTTTCAATAGTTTGAATCTGCGGAGATAAACACAGGCACAAACACACAGAGAATCACTTGAAATTTAATTGTTTTTCCTCTGGCCTATTAAATCAAGAAAATGAAATTGCAATCATTACTTGTAAGCATGTTAGCAACCCTCACTTGGGAAATTATGACCTTCCACAGTTAATTTAGTCACCTATTTATATTCACAGCAAAAAGAGAACTTGCATTGTCTAATGAACAACACTCAACTGTGCAGAGGTGTAAAGTATTGGAGTAAATGTAATTAGTTACTCAAGTTGTTTTGGAATTGGTGACTTGTAACGTGTAGTGGAGTAATTTTC
The DNA here is from genome assembly GCF_001515605.1 of Sinocyclocheilus anshuiensis. Taxonomy (NCBI): domain Eukaryota; kingdom Metazoa; phylum Chordata; class Actinopteri; order Cypriniformes; family Cyprinidae; genus Sinocyclocheilus; species Sinocyclocheilus anshuiensis. The sequence goes on along the minus strand of NW_015546151.1, from coordinate 70,975 downwards.
ACTGTAAGGTATCTGTACTTTTACTCAAGTATGGTTTTTAGGTACTCTTTACACCTCTGCAACTGTGCGATACTACAGGGAAACTCACAGTTATAGATGAGTTACAGATATTGACTTAAATCAAATCCGCTGTCTATATTTACGGCCAGTTGCTAAATCATTAGAGGACCTCATGCCGATAGTCAGGTTTATGGTCTTTCGATGGCCTTAAATATTGACTGGAATCATTTAACCATGAGATATGGCATGTACTGTCCTGCAGAAAGCTATTTGGATTTGCTGGAGAATAGACGGTGCAGTGCTGTATTAAGCATGTGACTGCAAAACTCAGGCAGAGGCAGGAGCCGTGGGGGCAATACAGTGGCTGTGGAAAGGTGCACCCCCATGTTTCCTGATGTCGTGAGGGCCTTGTTAGCAAAAATATTGGTGTACTTTTAAACTGTCAGGACTTCTGCCAAAACCACATCCCACAGCACTGCAGCATGTTAGCGAAAAAAGCTGGTTAGTGAAGATTTAATCTCCATCTTGATCATATTGTTGTGTTGAAACCATAATGCCATAGGAAATGAAACTAAAGCACGTATAGCACTGTTGAGCCAGTTAACACAGTTACTTAAAGCAGCTCTCAACAAATTGATGTCACTGCGGCACTGAACATTTCTGTGTAGCTATTCTGAATAGGGTTGTGCAATATGGACAAAAAAAAAACTATCGCGATTTCTTTGATCAATTTTGCGATTTCGATTTTAATCACGATTTTGACACACACAGACATGCTTTACAGTCATTAATGCACTCAGTGTGAATTTGAAACATATTTCCAAAAGAAAACCAGTTAAGAGCTTTATCAAAAAGCTGTAACATGTCTCTAGAACAGACATAAGGCAAAATAATCACTAAGTAAAGGTGTAACAAAATGTCTCTAGAATAGACCTGTGAAACAGTAGACTTTAATTATATGCATTTATGGTGTAATTACTAAATTTCCGTGTCAATCCATGTTAATTTTTTACCGCGAATAATGCGCTGTCACTTTAATTCAGCGCGTGCAGCACAGCAGAAATAGATTCCGTGTGGAAACGATCGTAGCATGTCTGCTGCAGACGCACCGCTCCTGGAGTGCACTGCCGGACCGCAATCGCGTGCAGTGTGAACGCTCTGATCCGTTAACATGGGCGCGGAAAAAATACCCACCACAGACGGAGTGTGTGAACCTGGCGTTACGTTTGTATGCCCGCCCTGTCTGTTCTGTTCTCGTGCTCCATTTAGGTGTGCTGCATTCTGATTGGTTCGGATAGCATACTGCGGGGAGGTCGGGGGCGCGAAAATTTGTGCTATAATGCGATTTAGAAATCGCGCAAGCTCAAATCGCGATTTTATGACGATTTCGATTAATCGCACAGCCCTAATTCTGAACACACTATGTGGGAACATCAGGACTTTATCAGATTTGCCAATATAATGGTATTAGTCATCTTCATCACAACAGACCCTAGCAGATAATCTATCAGAGCGGAAGTGTTCGAACGACTCGTATGTGACTCTCCAACCACATCCCTGGGAGAAATCCATATTGTAATGGGCTAAGTTGTTGAGTAAGAATACAATTACTAGACAAAGAGAGTCTTGGCAGGAGTCGGCCTTGGTGGAAATACACAGCTGAAGAAATAAGGATCTCACATATTCTCATTGTGTTTTAGAATTTTTTAGTGAGCTGTTCACAACTCAACTGTCTATGAGTAAAAACACAAATATATAACAAAAATGAAAAGTCCAGAGAAAGTTTGAGAAAAAATTAATTAGTTACACTAACACCCGGTTAGTTACACTTTATTGTCCCTGCTGTTTCCCCCCGTGGTTAAGTCAAAGTACTTGTAAAATCTGTAGTGACAGAGCACAAGACGCTCTTCTTCCAGACTATGCAAGCAGAGCGATAACTCCTGGGCCTGGCCCCTTCAGTTTACTTCAGTGTTCAAATTGAAAATCAGGGAGGCAGAGTGCTGACCATGCTAAAACAGAGAAGACAGCAATCTTTAAAAGCGCACTGCACTGACCCCTGAATGCAATATAAACGAATCCAGAATCACAGGGACTGTACCTCATGAAATATGAAATGTAAAATCAAGAGTCACCTTTCAACATGTACCTGCAGTATTCTAGACCTCACACTATGCCCATATACACAAAATATGCTGTACAATGAGAATTTTATATAATAAATCTGGATTTTTTTTAACGTGGAAAGTTTTTGCACTGAAAAGTATAAAACAAAACAAAAAAAGTATTTTGTATAAAATGCATTAAAAATCACATTATTTACCCTAATTGTTATGCAGCCAATGCATTTTAATAATAAAAAAATGACATTAGAAAAATGGGTCCCATTTTATATTAGATGGACTTTACTATGTACTTACATTTAAATTAATAATTTGATACAATGCACTTTATTGTGTACATACAAGTTGTTACAGTCACATATTTTTAAAAATACCTGCATGTAATTCATTTCTGTAATTACATCTATAATTACACTTTTGACCCAACCCTTACACCGTAACCCACCTATACCCCCAAACCTGCCCCTAACCTTACCCATATCCCACCTCAATAGCAGCAGGTGTTTTGCGATACAATATGAACACAATAAGTACATTGTACTTATTTTATGATGTAAGTACATAGTAGTTAAGGTCACCTAATATAAAGTGGGACCAAAAAATGCATATAATTGCACCTGCTAGCCTGATAGTATACAGTAATAACGGCTGGACCAGTGGTCCTTCATGCTAACTTTTTTACTAAAAATTGTACAGTTCACAATGTATGCATTCATACATTGTATGCATAGTGTGAGAGTGCTTTAATCGTTCATATATCAATATATATAAATAAAAAGAATCATCTTAAATACTGTATTATCATCTTAAATGGTGTGTGGCACACTCTTTCTGCGATCTTGCTGCATCTAATGTGTACAGGTGCTTTTTACATACAAGAAACATATTCAGTGGCAAAGCGCAAGTGGTTGCCGTGGTAACAAACAATGATACATGCCTGTAATAGTGAGGGAAAATATCCCATACTGAGGCTATCACTAAGTATTGACAATTAGGAAAATCAGCAATTTTGCATATAATTGTTTTCTTTATGTTGTTTTAGATCATGCATATGCTCACTTGTTTCTGTGAAGGACCCAATTATGCGCAGTTCCGCGATCTTTCCATAGGTACACTATTCTCTCAGACACACCATCGCACATATTTCCTTTTTTAGTTGAACTAATCCTTTAATTGTGTAAATTTCATTTACTTTATTTTTCAGTTTCGTTTGAATTTTTAGTTAAATAAATCAATAAAATTCATTAAAATTCAATTCAATAAAACGTTATTGTGTAGGCAACTGCACAGAAATATTACCTCATAGCACCACCTAATGTCAAACCAGCGCTCATACCAGTATAATGCATCCAACCATTGTCCAAATCGCTTGTCCTATGTAGGGGTCACAGGGATGCTGAAGCTTATCCCAGATTCTTGGGCTGAAAGCAACTGTATAATTGTCTAGGATAATTGCCTTTTTAAAATTCTCTACAATTGTAGTACCTGTAGTACTAATACCCTTCTCAGTGGAGATATCTAGCTATGTATACATTACATCTACATTTAGACATTTAGCAGACACTTTTATCCAAAGCGACTTACAAATGAGGACAATGGAAGCAATCAAAATCAACAAAAGAGCAATGATATACAAGTGCTATAACAAGTCTCAGTTAACTTAACGCAGTACATGTAGCAACGTTTAAAAAAAAATCATATAATACATAAAAAGAAAACAGATAGAATAGAAAAAGAATAGAGCAGGCTAGTGTTAGTGGCCTTTTTTGATTTTGTTAATTGTATAATAAATAAAAAGAAAACAAATAGAATACAAAAAGATTAGAAAAGTATGTATACATGTATAGTTATGTATACATATGTACAGTAGCATATAAAAACTCAAGTAAGTGTGTTTAATAGCTTTCTGGCTAGAAATTAACTTAAACCTTTAACCAACTGAATTACCATAGGCCTAACTTTGCAAGAGTCACGTATTCTGAGCTGCATGTACTGATATGACTTGTAAATGTCCATTCTTAACTCCAGGGAAAAATGTTATGAAAAATGCATGTAGCGCTTAGTATCTTCTATTAAAGATGCTACAAATATGTAGTATTATATGCTAAAATCATAAAGTAATTGTAAATAGAAATACAAATACAAAGACAAAGCTTAAAATCCAAAAAAAAAATACATCTAAAAGCAAGGCTAAAATGTCTAAGCAGCTCTGCTCTGCTGTGGCTCCTGTTTGACGCTAGTATGATTTAAGAACAAGGGGGCGGGAAGAGTGAAACACTATGTATCATGGTTTTTCAGAGAACCGTGCCATGTTTTGCTGCAGTGAATGCAGGCTTTCCTCTTTTAAGTTGCTGTGATTTTAATTCAACGACTGGACCCCACATTGTGTCCAGGCTGTTGCACAGCAGTTGTGAGTCAGAGCTTACTCTCGCTCTCTCTGTCTGTCTACTTCTTTCTGTATCCCTTTCTCTCACACAGACAGCTTGCTTAGGAATAATTCATGGCTTTGCATAAGAGCCTCTACAGTCACTACTAAACCATTGCAAAAGCAAATTGATACTGTTGTTTACAGTTTTTATGGTCTGTATCTTCAAAACGGGTGTTTTGATAATGGCTGAGATCAACCAAGTTCAATTCCACCTTGAAGTGCTTGTCATTGTTTCCTGTTAAATCTACTGCACAGCCAGTCCATAAAGCATCGCTCTGGCAACGAGAAAGAGATACTGTCAAGAGTATACAGCATGACTGTTTTCATCTCACATCAAACGGAATGGGAATTTACAATGCTGCATGGCACACTACGTTATGTAAACACCTGGGGTCCTTCTCCTCCATTTGTGCAAGGTATGCCTCTCATATTCAGTGTCCCTTTAAGGCAAGTTGATGATGCCCCCGGACAGCTATTTTCAATTTGGGTATAATGGGCATACAAGTACAGCTACTATCTCCCTGAATGGAGAAAGCTCAAAAAACTGAAATAACATCTCACAACAATGGTACTATAAGTTTTACTTCTTTAGCTCAAATCACAGTTTATCTGGCTGTATCAGGTATTGTGCATGCTAGAGTAAACAAACTCTCTCTCTAAAAAAATAAAAAATTGTCTTTTTTAACTAAAAGTTGCAACTTTCAATCCCTATACTGTAGCAGCTAAATTTATATGTGTAGCCCATTTCCATCCCTCTATACCATCTCTGTGGACATGTAAACACTTCGAAAGACCTTGAGAGTCAGAAAACTTAACTGGCATTATGGTTAAGCTCCAACATGTTCACTACTTCCGTCTAGGGTATTTCATAAAGGAAACGTCGCTCGAGTAACATTTATACAAATGAATTGTAATGGTTCTTGAGGCAAACTACTTTTGAATATTTAAATGAGTGAGGGATTTGAGTATTGTGGTAGAGGGAAAGATTTTCAGTGAATATCAGCTTAAAGGGACAGTTCACCCCAAAATGAAAATGTTATCATTTACTCACTTTACTCAGTGTTCGAACTATACCGTGGACTTTGGGGGAGCCCACTTGTTCTTTTATAACGGGGGCGGGGGGCGGCTGGTTCGTGCGCAAGGGCTTACAATGACTTACAAAGATACATAACAGCTATAGCATGTACAGTTATCTTTATTGAAGTGAATTAGGTTTAAATCGCCGTCATGCATGAATGAATGATATTTTTGCAATTTTACACATAATAATCCACGATGATCACATTACACAAAACTGAAATTGCACGTCAAAATAACACATTGTCAATACTTTTTGAGACCCCCCAAAATTTCACAAATCACGTTTTCAGGGGAGCCCATGTCTTATTAAGGGGAGCCGAGCTCCCCCTAGCTCCCCCGTAGTTCGCACCCTGCTCACTCTCATGTATGAAATGTATGACTTTTTTATTACAAAAATGTCTTGCTTGATCCATACAATGAATGTAATTGGGGTCCAGTGTTGTTTTGACTTTCAAAATATCTTTTGTGTTCAGTAGAAGAAAGAAAATCATACAGCTTACTTTATGATACTCCTTTATGTTGCACACAAAACAGAAAATAAAATGTAAGATAAAGTAATTTGTAAACAATGACAGAATTGTCATGTTTGAACTTTTTCAAATTGAATCTACACTTCCATTCAATTTTTGTTTAAAAGAAATTGATATTTTATTTAGCAAGGGTGCATTAAATTGATAAAAAATGACAGTAAAGACTTTTACATCGTTGGAAGTTTCTGTTTTCAACATTGATAATAATGAGAAATGTTTCTTAAGCATTTTAGAATGGTTTCTGAAGGATCATGTGACAGTAATACAGGAGTAATGGCTGCTGAAAATTCTTGCAATTACAGAAATAAATTACATTTTTAAAATGTATCAAAATAGAACATTTTATTTTAAATGATGATAATAGGCCTATTTCATAATATTACTGTTTTGTACTGTACGTTTGATCACATAAATGCAACCTTGGTGAACACTGCAGACTTTCAGAAACATTTAACAAAAATCATACCGACCCCAAATGTTGGAGTGTGTTGCAGTGTGTTTCAAATACAACAGTGATGTTTTGGTGGTGCATCAAAAAAATCGCTTGAGTGAGGTTTGCTAATGAGTCTATGTTATTCTGCCCACAATCAGAAAGAGTCATTAGCTTTGCTTCACTTTCCTTTCAATATCTCCTTTTTTTCTGGCAAACTAATGTGAAGATATATCCATTTTGTCTGCCTCTTAAACTGAACTCAAGAGACAGAGGAAGACAGAGCAGAATAGAGAGAGTCAGGAGACTGAGGCAATGAGTGATAGTGGTGCATTAAAAGGCAGAGCACATACAGTGCAGAGCCACATTCATTATTCATTAGCTAAGTTACCATGTGTAGTAATTAAAACACAAAATCTTTGTCTAAAACAGAAATTGCTTTAGCAGAAGACTCTTACTCTTTAATAATTCATTTCTGGAATTAGATTCATTCTTAGATTGTATGAATGTACACCAGGCATTCAAAAAAATAATTCGATGGTGATGGATGTCACTGTACAGATACTACTGATGTGGCAGATTCAGTGTTGCCATGAGAACTTAGTGTTTTGCTTTGTGATTCTTCTTAAATTAAACTTGACAATTGTGGAAGGCAAAAATAGAGCAGCCGAGGAGAGTGAGGAAAAAGACAACAACGGCCTGACCCTCCTGGTTGGGCACAAATGAAGGAGCCACAGCTAGCATGGTGCTCATCCCATGCATACAGATTGCATTACACAGCCAATCCACTCAAAGAGCCTTTGCTCCTCTAATGCACTGACATGCCTTAGTGTGTGGAAGCGGCCAGTTTCACTCAGTTAAGTGGTCCCCCATGGTCGATTAATACAAGGGAGACTGTTTTACTCATAAAACACCATTCTCAATATCGATGAAGTCCCAGTTACAGAGACGCTAGCCTTCGTCATTATCACACCTACCACTGTTGCTCTCTGAAAAGTAGGACATATAGCGGTTGACGCTTCTTATATTGACTCGTGGTAGATGAACTGAAGCCTGTGTTTAAGTCTTCAAATGAGAAGGGTGGTTGCTGATGACAATCTGCTTGATTAATTTAGCGACGTATGGAACGCCCTCATTTGTTTGCAGTCCTGTCAGCAGAGGGATTATCCAGCTGGACCCTCTGCATCCATTTGCGGGAATGAGATGTGGCTGAAGCGCCGCCTCTGCCGAGATATCTATCACACCGACACAGTGCTGTCACATACAAAAAACATGAATTACAATGTGAGCTTCTGCTGCATGCGCGTTCGAGCGGCAGCACTCACTCAGTGAAGGGAACGTGCTACAGCAACCCAACATCTAGCTTCTGGTGGAGAAACATGGTGTGAAAGCAACACACTGCCCAAAATCTCATTCAGCACACCTACATGTTCCTGTGAGCTATGTTTTTCACTGTTCAAAACAAATATTTCCGCCTAGTCATTAACCTTAATGACTGCACACCACAGACAATGCAGAAGAGAACAGGGGAGGCAAACAGTGGTAACCATTACTTTCCCTGCTTGAGATGACAATAGGAGCAGCTGAGGGCCTCCAAGCTATAATCTGACTGTGGCCGTATAGTCTCTTCCGTCATTAATATTGACTCTGCATGAAGCCTGGCCAATTGAAGCACTCAGCTGCAAGCATGCCGGCACACATAAATCCAGTGTGCTTCAAGACCCTGAGTGGCTCTCTGAGGAGGCCGGGACATTACCTCAATTCGTTCTGTTTTCCAGTTTCATAAAACAACTGGAATATTTGGCGAGTGTAGTAGAATTTCCAACAGAAACCAAATGAAGTGGCTAAGGATGAAATAAATTTTGATGCAAGAATTCTCTAGGAATATTTTTAAGAACAACTATGAAACAGATCTGCCTCTAAACTCTGAATAGATGAGTGAAATCTAAAGCTTATGACCACGTCAACTGCAATCTATATTACAGTTTTTCTCAATCGCTTTGGCTCATCTTACTATTCTCTAATTGAATGAGAAACAACACTTTTTTATATATGGGACTATATCCTACTTTTTATTGACACTGACTTTCTATAACGCTGCTGTATTGTGTATCACAAGTAGATTTCAACAGTAGAAGTTTACAAGAAAAAGTCAATACTGTATTGTACACATTTGTATGTATACAGTACATTTATTTTTTGCAGCAACGTGTTACATGTAAACAGAAAATATTCCAGGTCCTAGATATTTATCACATATAAATGTATGCCTGACAAATTTTGATGTTTGGATCATTCTGCATGTGATGACTTGCACTGAGAAAAAACTCATCCGTTTTGATTAGCAAGCTATTTTATTATTGTGCAAATTGTTCTCTACTCTTGTGCCAAAACACATGCAGTTTACTTAAAAGAATAAGAATCTGGTGTGAACAAGAAACTAATTTTTAGTGATCAGAACAATCAATCTCCCTTTAGAATTGAATTGAGGTAGTAAACAGGATATATAATTGCAATTTAAATTTGAATTAAATTAAACTAAAACTTTTTTTATTAGAAAAGTTGGTCAAAAACATTTGAAACAAGTTTTAAAAGGTTTGAAATTAGAAGTTTTATAGGCCTAAAAGGACAAATACAATGATGGGACAATAGTATGACAGAACGCCAGAATGACAGAATAATAAGATAGATACAGCAACAGACAAACACATTTTTGTCTGCATTAATGAATAAATGGCAATATGATCACCTAAACCAAAAGCATTAAGACAAGAGTAAATGTATTTAGATCTTCCAGCATTTGCTGCTCAACCACTCTGTCCAGACACTGTCTCATGGATAGCAGTATGTGTCAGTATGCGTCTGCCGAGATGCCAAGCTGTTTCGATCTATATCCGCCATATTAGAAGAGTCTGTTGGTTGGCAAATGTTTTTATTGTGGAACAAGCTTCGACCCCGGACCCTGTCACAACAGTATGTATTCTAGGAAGTCTGTGATTTATCAGCCTCAAAGACACGGATCTCTTTGACACACTTCTGCTTGTGAATCCAGGCCAACTGATCTGAGAGGCTTGAAAAAGCCAACTGCCTTCAAGTTCCTCTCCCATATCCAAAATATGCTGAGAGTGGGTGAAGACATCCTCTTGGGGAGGGGAGGGTGGCTGTTTGAAAAGGGGTTCCAATATAATGAGCAACCCAGATTTGTACTGTGCCTTCCACGGCGGTGATGACAAACATACAGTGCAATCAAGGCAAAGTGATATTTATAAGCTGAGCTGAGCTGAGAACACCTCCCTCTCTGTCTCCACTGACTAATCTCTCTGAACAGTACAATTTATGCCATTTGGCTCATCTGTAGGATATAGCGTTGACATAGGATTTCTGAATTAACAATCAACACGGAGGCTGTCGCTATTGTGTGACGGCACAATCTCTATGGCGGGCTCTGACTGAGCCGCAAAGCCTTAGTATTTCAAATGCACAGACATTTATTACAGTTACCGAGGCCTGAGGGCATAGGAGTCAATTTTCATTTTCACTAAAATGAGAGATTTGCTTAATAAGCTGCGCAAAGGACCTATCTCCATAGATTTAAAATGCACGAACTCTAACCTCTCCGTTCCTATGCATCTGTGCAACACACTGGCTCCTCTCCAGTGCGCCAAATGTCTGTCAGAAAGGGTTTTTGCATCCGCGTATGGCATTAGACATCTGCTGCTGAACTAAAACCAGTGCAGCATGTTCGCTCCATCATTTATCTGTAGCCATTTGGGCTGCATCCTGTTCCCCAAGACCTACATCTATTTCTTACGTAATTCACATTAGGCGATCTGCTCCTTGCAACGACCACAGGCAGACTAATTATAAATCATACACTGATATCTCCATCAACAACTGATTCATTGCACTATCACATAATAAAAGAGACCATGAAGGATCTAAATTGCGTTAGAGCAAAAAACATCAATAGGGTACGCTTATATATCAGTTCTCACAGCTTCAAGGGTCTATAAAAGAAGCCATTTTGGATGGATCTAATTGTTAGCTTGTGTCACTATGCAGGGTAGCTCATTACATATATGCTTGATAAATTTTGCTATGGCTCCAAGTGGGATTTGAACCCATGACCCCAATATTACTCAACAGGCAAGTAGGCAATGAGCAAGGAAACCACGTTAGGCCATTCCAGGAGCACATTCACCTCAGCGCAGTCTAAATTGTTAAGGGAAATCTACTGTGACAACCAACATACTGCAGGTAATAACCCACGGTATCTTCGCTCCGGTACAAATTCTCAGAAGAGTAATGTGAACAGGCATTCACAGAGGCCACATGACCCAGCAACAGCCTTTGGTGATTCCAGAATTATCATCAGCAAGAATCTGCCACTGGAGACCTTATTAAACATAAACATAATGCCTGAATAAAACACATAAAAACCAGAGGGTTTCTTCAAAGCTCAGTCATCCTGGGTACTAGATCAGATATGAGGATTGTTAAAAGTTACAGGATAAACAAAGCTTTACAAGCTTTTTAGCAGAATGATTCTTTAATTTATTGGCAGTACTAATGAATGAAACAAACTGATTGCCTACACTGAAAAAATTTTTTTTAATTTGAATTAAATTTTCTAGTAAATTTCACAAAAAATGACAAAGAAATGGCAAGAAAAACTATGAATTAAACACGAAATTTTGAAGTAGAAAAAGACTTAAAAAAATATTTTTTTTAGTGTATCGTTGCTAGTATGGTATTTGGGATGTATTTGTAGATGATATTGTCTTCAAACACAACAGATAGATTTCATCAATAACCACAAAAGAATTGAATGTTGGTTGTTACCATTTCACAATGGCTGACATAAGCATGAATGCATCTAACAAGTGCTATCGATTCTACAGTAATGGTCCAAAGGTCAAACATTTTAGCTAAAGAGGAAGTCAGACATTTATCCTACTTAAAATTCCATCATTGTACTATTGTTACTTTAAATTCTGCTGGGACAGAGTAATGGGACGCCGCACGATTAATAAAACACAATTTTTAAAGAGAAAGCCAGTGTGGCTGAGTGTTTGGCAGAAGCGGTGCTCACTGCTGGCTGGATTATATCTTGTCTAACAGCACTTCCTCTGACCCGAGAACAGTACACCAGCGGTGCAGTCATTCATTCGGCCTCACTGCATTAACACTCCAACACTGAGATAAAAAACATTACATTTACAATTTTGCCACAGCGCAATTCTCCCCATTTTTAGCATATCTTTTGCATCTAAAGATGAAGAAGCTAGTCTATACAATCCTTTCAATCTATGTCATTAAACTTTTTTAATTTTGCACAGCCTGACCCACATTAGAGATGGTCTTTATGAAGCATCAGGGTGGGCAGAAGCATTTCAACTGCTTCATTTTTCTCTAAATGGCAGAGATTACGGAGGTTAATGTGTGCGATATTGGCTAAATGCTCTCGTTTACAGGCTCCTCCTTGCCTTAGGGGAATTTAATGATATCTGGCTTTTTTGGCTCAGCAGACACATTCAATACATTAACACTCATCTTCATGACAGCACGCCAGTGCCTGCATTACACATTGAACCTTGTTTCTTTGAACTGCTTCTGACATATTATCAATCAAATAAGAGCTTGGGGATAAGGAATGTCCAGCCCAAGAATTAATTTCAGGTCACAATCTTAGAAAAGTGAGAAAGAATGTTTCCACAACACAAAGGTGGAGATACTTTACTGGAAACAGAAGAACTCGATTCTTGCAAATTGCAGATTAATATAATGATTTTTTTTTATTGTGACCCCAATGGATATGTGATTTTAATCACACATTTAATTTGGGAGAATTCATTTTCTCTAAAATACTGTAATTGAGCTATTTGATTCTTTCATTTAAGCTGGCTAAGATGATTATGGTCCACAGTGGACTGAAAATGCTCAGAACATCTGTCATGGATTATTTGCAGTGAAAGGGAAAGTTAAAGCCCATTTAGTATATTTATCTAACACAGAGAGAATCTTTATTATATCTGCAAGCATTAACTTGTCAAATATTGTTGTTGCTGTGTAACTCTTTCATTTTAGGAGCTTAAGAATGCTTGAAGGAAAGTATGCATTAAGGACATCCATAAAAACGAAAAACATGAATTGGCGCATTTAAGTCTTATTTGATTGAACTTTTTATACAATACTTACTCTGATAAGTACATAATGCAATAATTTGATAATTATTGCAGCCCATTTTTTAACCTTCTCATAATGTTATTTCCTACCATAAACGGTAATGGTTTTCAGCACCTTCCCAAAAAAGACAGCTCCTCAATCCTCAACACCACTGGTGAAGCAACAACCCACGAATCCATGAATCATCCATCATAAATTACATAAACTCTCTCAAAAACCAATACATAGCACAGAAGCTTATCCAATGAATCAGACTTGCTTATAGTGTCCATTACAGCACCGGTAAAATTCTGGCAACCACAGCTTCCGGTTTTTTACCGTAAATTTTACGGAATTTTTTTTACAGTGTACCTTAGTGAAGTTCTGAAGCCTTTTGAGGGTTGAATGTTTAATGCAGATTAGCACCAGTGTGAGCTGCCAGCCTTCCTGGAACTTCCTGCGTTTTTTATCCCAACCACAAATTAATTATAAAATGGTTATGTTGCAGTGTGTTAACTAATAACATTTACTTGCGGTATTCAGGAAGCCTCAAAAGTCACTGGGGTCTATTAGAGGTAATGAGAAACAGTTGTGTCGACCATCATGGATACACTGCCTCTTTCCCCTTGTCTCTTTAGAGCGTAGCAATGCACATGTGAACAGAATATGAATGACCCAACGCCATATTCTAGCAAAAGTAATGGTAAGTAGTGCAACAGAAAAGCATAAGACAGCTGAATAAATATCCCCAAATATACCACATCACAGCCACAGAAATAAAGCAAATCATAACCCTCTGCAGCATAGATAGATAGATAGATAGATAGAGAGATAGATAGATAGATAGATAGATAGATAGATAGATAGATAGATAGGAACACATTCAAAAGATGAGATGCATCCATTCAACGTCAACTTAATAAGAAAATAGGTTCGCTTTAAAATAGATCTGTACAGACCGGTTAGATTAGGCTACGGTTCCTTACCCATTTCTGTCAGGAAATGCGAGCTGTGCGGCGATATCAGTAAATGGGAGCATCACTGCAGCCCTCACAAAACCCCCAGTTCATGTAGAATCCATGCACGATGTACGGAGATGCAAGTAAGAGCAGCGCGCTCTAAAGCGCTCCGTGAGCTTTGACAAAGCAAAGCAGGTGCAAAAAAAGGGGGAGGGGGGCCTGAAGAGAACAAATCTTCTACAAAATCTGTAAATACATCGGGGATAAATCTACCACCGTTGACATGTTTTGCTGGACACATAAAAAAAAGCCTAGTATCCAAATCTGGGAAGGAAATGTCTAAACCACATGGGTTTTAAACAGCCTCCCTTTGGGTAAAATCCAGTAGTTAGTACTTGGTAGGTTTCACTCAGATCGAGATGTGCCCTTTAAAACCACTGCCATACACCGCCGTTCTTCAACGCGTACTGGCCCCATGCTCTTCAGATCTTGCCCACATCCACCACCGCAGTCCATAGATGTAACACAACGTGCTGACTCCGCTGAACGCTGTTGAATGTGTTACAGCATCACCTCAGAGCCTCCTTGAGTGCGCACTCCTTCCTCTCGCCTTCATCATTTCTCGTGAGCGATGTCCGCTGCAGAGCCTCCTCAAAGTTGAACTGGCGGCTTAACGTCCAGCAATAACGTTTTAACTCGCGTTGCTAAGGGAGCTTCTGGCTAATTCTGCCGTTCAATGTCAGCGTACTAAACTTAATACGTTCCCTTCGTGAATCTCAGCTCAGCTCGTCCAGGCTCATTTAAAGCGACGTTTGTTTGGCGCTGCAGTTTTCTGCTCCTTTCGCATTGCTTACAAATCGCCGTTGCGCCGGCCAGCTCTATGTTTCGTCAGAAAATGTAGGCTAAATAGAAAGTGTAAGCACACGGAAAGAGACACCGTCTGTGAAAATGTGGCTGAGGAGAAGGGAATATTTGCAGCGACTGACGGATGATATATTAAACCTGACACTGCGCGTTTGAAACGCATCTGTTGCTGAATGATGCGCATCGCTTTGTGTGTGTGCGTGCACAGTCTTTAGTTACTCATTTCGCCTAAAAGACAAAAAGAGAAGCATGTTATCTTTATTTAAACTTGCATTTATTAATATGTGTGGATTTTCTCTGTAATGTTTTTTTCTTCTTCTTTTTTGGCACAAATTGATGTGGGATTGCCACCTACCGGCATGCATCGCCCTCTCGGTATTTCTGTTCTCTGCCAACCATCAATCAGCAGGATAACACTAAATTGTATATGCAGGGAAGCATTGTTGTTCCTTTAATGCAGAGCCTTAATGAACGCAAATAATTCGTTTTTATATATAAATAATATATAAAATAATACATAAAAGTAATTAAGTAATAATATACAGGTATATATTTTTCAAATGTTTTAAATGTGGTACCCCCCCAAAGTAAAATGTTAAATAATTCTTTGTGAATCTATAAATCAAATTTGAACCAATTTATTTTATTTTCTAAGGTTTAGTTCCTTGCACATACTCTTTCTATGATGGGGTACAATGAAGCTAAAAGGCCATTGGGATAAAAGGCCCCTTGGATGTAATTTTCTCCTAAAACACTGCAAACAACACTAAAGCTGTTTTCTATCCATTTGTGTATCAGTAGGGGTTGGGAATAAATATTTGCAATGGATGTGCAAAGTGGATCCATATTGACTGATAATCACAATGATTTATTTGTGAAATGCACATTAACTATAACGGTTCGTTCACAAACAGCTTAATAATGCAGAATACAAAATAATTAAGTTGTTATAAAGTATGATATATTATGAAATGGCAAAGTAATTGAAAGTAACTAAGAAAAAGAATGCCTTTGATGAAGCTGCATGCTAAAGTTCTTTAACATTTCTTAAACTAATAATTTATAAGATCAAACTTCAACATTTCACAGATCTCTGGAAAATTCACTAGCAAATGTGAATGCTCTTAATCATAAGCTTCTATAAAGAATACAAAGTGAAACACTCTGTATAATTTTGAAGATGATCATTAATCATCATGCTATTATGAGATATCATGTCATACAAGTTAGAGCCTGGATATTTCCTAATATGCTTTAATAGCTTAATTGTATAGCAGTGTTAAAGCTCATTTGTGTCACCCCTTCTGGAAATGTGGTTTATGATGGCAACTGGTGTGACTTTGAGCAAGTCGCTCATTTATGGTAATTAACTTGTCTAGATGATTGATCAATTGGACTATCAGGGCTGACGTTAACCTGGTCTGATAGAGTCTATCAGACCAAGTCAATGTCAGCCCTGTTAGTCCAACCGATCAATCATCTAGACCATATTACCAGCAAACAACCCAAACATATCAGCTATTAACCAAAATTAAATGGTTATTATATTAAAATAATATTCATTATTGTTTCGATACATTCATTTTTAGGAGGGAAGTGTTATCATATAAACCTGATAGACTGAGATAGCTTGTTTGCAAATCTACCAAAAATTTGTAGTACCAAAATTTGTAGTACCAGTTTTTGTAGTACCAAAACTGTCTTTCTGCATAGATCACCTTATGTTAAATTGTAACAGCAGTCTTTTGTAGTGACACGGTCCAGTAGATCAGCCTTCAGATTAATCAGTGCAATATACTGTTGACCATATTCCACTATTCTGTGATCTAATCAAAGGAGAGTTACTGATAGCACTCTCTTTATCACCATTATGGCTTAGAGTAAAGCACTCAACGATAACTAACTTGGGGGGACTGTCGCTGCAATTAATGTAAACAGAAAAAGTATAATACCATCACTCCAAACATTTAAAACACCTCAATCTCATATACATAGATTTATATAATGTGATCCTGTTTGAACATGGGTGAAAAACCTTGCGTCATTGGTATATATCTCTAGTACATTTTGTATTCCAGCATAGATAAAACCAGTGGTGAGTGGTAACTTTTTCATGCAGGTAATGTCCCAGTACTCCATTCCCCTTTTCCATGATGCAACCAAACAGAGATACACTCTGTAAACTGAGGTGCAGCACGTCGTATTAGAACAAGGTCAAAGACACAGATCAAAATCACAGATGAAAACTAAAATTACATTTAAAATCATACTCATTCTCCTGCCTTATTTGAAGATTAAACCATTCTCTGATCTTTCTTTGTGATTTAACTCAACTCCAAGAATGTGTTAGTATTCAGTTATGGTTTACTTTGTTTTAGTTTAAAACTATCTATCTATCTATCTATCTATCTATCTATCTACAGTATCTCTATTTTTTTTTGTGTCCCCAACCTCCACACTCACTGATGGCCATTGGATGACTGTCCGTTTACATCAAATCTCATTACCCCCTATTGTCTTATGCGCCTGTTGCTTTTTCATTTGCTGATAATGATTTTATAGACAGGATGGGCTATACAAAGTTTTCTTTCTGCTGGTTCTGCTGCCAGCGAAGACGGCAGGAAAAATGCTGCCTCAACGACTATGGTTCATCTGCTTTGCAAATAAACAGATTTTTTATTCTTTGTGGGGGAGGGAGTTAGGCTGTAATACTTGTAGTAGAGGGAGAAGACTATGGCGAATGAAAAAAGCAACCGTCAAAATTAAATTTATCTATAAGACTGTACTTTGAATTGATAACACTTTAATATTAAAAATGCAGAGTTATTTTGCTTTCTTTGAATAAGTTTTCTGAAGCTCAGCAGTTTATGCATATGTTGCCAAAATGAATGAATTCATTTTCTGATAAAACTCTATGGAGAGAGAAAATGCTACAGCAGGTATAGGCTTTATGATTTTAATTTGCTATATGGCGCAGTGCAGTTTGCCAGATGTGGCTGAAGAGCTGCATGGACGGATGGGTTGTAAATTCTGTTGTAAAATATGTCATTTTCACGCAGTTGCTTGTTTGATTGAACTCTCTAGCATTCTTGTACCTCAAGCATTAATTATTGTCTTTTTTTTTTTTTTTTGCTACATCCCACACATCTGCAGTTCAGAGCCATGCTAGCTTGCATTCAGAAACCTGTCAGCTTTCTGGGACAGTCTTCAAGATGTAGACAGAAAGACATCAGGAGAGACTTTCTAAAGCTACTATGGCTATAGCTTTAAATTATTAATAATGCTGTCCCACTGCTCTTGTTTTTTTCCCTGTCTCACTTTAATATTAAATGACTTATACCTCAATGTAGAATAACCATATGATAAGGACCATTCAGAGAGCAGAGATGAGGCTGCCAGCCCTACACTCTTTGAGGAGCACCTTTCATGACCAGAGAAGAGGAGGAAGAGTCTGTTAATTGGTGGTGTATTTAGTTTTAGTCTCAATATGACTCCATAAAATTACCATTAGTGCAATAATTCTTTGGGTTATGTAAGTTTTTCCTGAATGCTTGGTATAGTTGTGGCCAGGAGCATGGTATAGTTTTGGCCAGGAGCCTAAAAGGCCAAATAATGAGCAGGTCAAATCATGAGTAACGGTATGTAAACCAGGAAGGATTTGTGAGCAAAGTTAAAATCACGCTTGTTTTCTAATATAGAAAAAAAAACAATGAAAAGTCAAGAATTTAAAATCATTTTGATAAAAAAGTTTGATACAATATTTTTTGTAACATTTCATTATGTCAGTCCTAACTATAAGTAACTTTCCAACTACATGTCAACTTACTCTACTAAACCTAACCCTATAACCTAACAGTTTACTAATACTCTAATAAGAGTTAGTTGACATTTTATAGTTTATAGTAGTTGCAAATTAAATAGTTAGTTGAGAAGTAGTTGGAAAATTACTTATAATTAGTAGAATGTCTAAAGTAGACTATCAAAATAAAGCATAACCAAAAAAAGCACCATGGAGTAACCAAAAGACAGGGTGTAAAAAACAAAACAAAATAAAAATCAAACAATGATGTAGCGTTTTAGTACACTCAGATGCATCATGTGGAAAACGTCTCAGGTTACTTATGTAACCATGGTAAGTTGTCCAAATGAAGTTCTTAGCAATGCATATTACTAATCAAAAATTAAGTTTTGATATATTTATGGTAGGACATTTGCAAAATATCTTCATGGAACATGATCTTTACTTAATATCCTGAAAGAAAAATCTATAATTTTGACTTATACATTGTATTGTTGGCTATTGCTACAAATATACCCGCGCGACTTATGACTGGTTTTGTGGTCCAGGGTCACATATTAACAAATAAAAGTTCAAATAAACACAGTTAACTAACCTGCTGTATAGCTCTACTCACTCAGAGTTCTCTGCTTTTTTATGTTTAACATGCTATTATTAATGCTGATCTAGATAACTAGAAATTGACATGCTTGTTTTTTGTGTTGTGTAGTATGTTTTATTGTACAAAGAAAGAAAATTAATTTGAAAAGAAAGAAAATTCGTTTGAAGCACACATTTTAGGTGAATGCCAAATCACCATGATGTGGAGTGCAGTTTTCAAAGAATTAGGATTAAGACTATAATTTAACAGAGGAACTGAACTGGATCCTGAAAATTACTACAGTAGTCATTTATCACCTGAATCAATGATTTTGACTGTTTGGTGAAACTGAAACAATCCAACAGCTTACCGCTTAGACGGGGATCTAATGTTCTAAAATACCAAGCCATGTTCTAAATGTTCTAAAACACCAAACCAAATTTATAACTCCACTCCAAAAAGAAACAAAGAATTGTTCAGATCAGTGTGCTAATACGCCTAAATAAGGAACCCAACAATTAAACAGTGCACATCTTTGAGTTGAATGCAGGTACTTAAGCCAGTAAATTGATTCATTTCCCACTGCTATCTACCAGCAAAATAAATAGGTTTACATTCATTATTTAAAAAAAAAAAAAAATGTATTCTCTAATTCATTTATCATAATCACATTGGTTTATAAGTAACATAAAAATGGGCATGGAAAATATGCCACATAAAAATAATACTGCAGTATTGGCATGGACATTTCACTCACAGTAATAGTGCAATGAAAGATTGGCCATGGGCCCTGACATTAAAAATAAGCACCTGGGTAACAGAGAAAGGTCTCAATCCACTGCAAATTCCTTAGAACCTAATACTGTACTCTTCTAAGTAAAAAACATGTATGCTGAGTAATTAGGTGTTTCAGCTTATTTATTTTTTTTAACAAAAGTTCTGATGTGATGCCTCATAGGAGTTACTTTGGAAATTAGCTGCGATATAGCCATCCCTAGTGAAAAATAAATATACTAAAACATATTTCAAATACATTATTTCATGCTAAGTATACTACAAATACATTTACATATTTATGTGCTTAAGAAAAATACCCTGCAATTGTACTTTTGAACTGGTATACTTAAAGTCTGCTAAAATGGAACTAATTTTGTACTTAATGCACTTTAATTGTGTGGAAATAGTGCTGAAGTCCAAATAAAGATTTACTTAAAGGGGTCATATGATGTTGCTAAAAAGAACATTATTTTGTGTATTTGGTGTAATGAAATGTGTTTATGCGGTTTAAGGTTCAAAAAACACATTATTTTCCACATACTGTACATTATTGTTTCTCCTCTATGCCCCGCCTTTCTGAAATGCGTCGATTTTTACAAAGCTCATCGTTCTGAAAAGCAAGGTGTGCTGTGATTGGCCAGCTATCCAGTGCGTTATGATTGGCCGAATACCTCAAGTGTGTGACGGAAATGTTACGCCCCTTACCATATTGTGATGATGCCCTGTCAGGCCGGAGCGACGAGACAAAAACATTAAAACCCATTATAAATTGTAAATAAAACTTAACCACTGATTTCTAGTCGTGTCCATTTTTGGAAAGCCAAACAAAGTAGTTTCGCTTTCCCAACAAAACACAGCGTCACAAATGGTGGCCTTGAGTGAGCGGCCGCGGCCTAGAGTGAGCAGAGGCCGGGGGCTAGAGTGAGCAGAGGCGGTCGG
>NW_015546151.1:47598-50155 GCF_001515605.1 Sinocyclocheilus anshuiensis | reverse complement strand
GATATCGTCCTCTTTTGGAAGGCCAAACAAAGTAGTTTCGCTTTCACAACGAAACACACAGCGCCTTCACGACATGGCGGCGGCGGCAACAACAATACTACAGCGAGAATAAAAGTTACGCCTTCTTTCTTTGCGTGAACATTTGGGCGGCGTTATGCAAATCTTCCCAGATAGTGACGTAGGTATGTGAGGGCGTGTTAGAACGAGCCGTTTTAGGTAGGTGTGGCTGACTCTTAACTTTTATAAAGAATATCTCTTTGGATTTGAGACTTTAGTCTTTGCAACTTTACAGATCTTCTTTATGCACCAAGAGCTTGTAACACTCCAAAGAGAAAGGAAAAATTTAAATCGCATCATATGACCCCTTTAAGTATTTGAATTGGCTAAAGTGAAACTGTTGCAAGTATACTTTAGGTACACTTTAAATATCTTGCATTTAAAGACTGATATTCAAAGATCATACAAATCCTTATCAATGGTGATATTAAAACACATTTTAGGCTTAATATTAAGAAATGTGCATTGTGCACAAGTAGTATATACTATAGTAGTAAATATACTTAGTATGGAATAAATGTATTTTAAATATATTACTTTTTTTTTTTTTTTTTTACTAAGGATAACATTAGATGGTCCTGAGAATATAATGCAACAATTCAAAATATATTTAACTTTTGGGAGCACAAAAATACAGTAGTAAAACAAAAATAAATAAATAAGTATCATAGTCATAGTGTAAAACAAGACGGAAGGGCAAACTAAAAATAAACTAGAAATAAAAACTAAACTGAAAATGTAAAAATAACCCTGTTACACTGTAGTGTTATAGGGAGCATTGTCTTGTCCCTGACACTGTTCCTCTTCTCTGAAGAATACTGTACTTCTCTCACTCCCCTCGGCCCACAATATCTGTCCTTAACCAACTACCACTTCAAGAATGTGTAAGTGGCCCATAAATGGATTAGATTCGGAGATAAAACTCTGATCCACCACTGCGACTGATCGCTCAGTATTTGAACTCACTGGCCTTTCCTTTGGCCTCTTTTGAAATAATAAGAATCCTATGTGATATGCTCATCCATCACAGCATGGAGTGGCTGGAGGAGAGACTCCCCGGCTGAGCTCAGCGCTAGATGATGGATGTCCTCCTCCTTGGCCTCTTGAAAGCCCAGAGACTCAGTCAGGTCCTCCCACTGCCATCATGCCTAAATCAAGACGCAGGCACCCATTCTTCCCCCATTTCCCCTCAGTCTGGACAGGGAAGGACAGACTGGTGACGGAAGACTCTTTCATCAGTTTGATCAGACCTGATGGTGACACAGTTCAAGACAAATGACATGGACATAAACTGACAGCAAATTTAAAATCTAGCCCAGCAGGTTGGAAAATGACTGATGTAGAACAGTGAGATCTGTATGAGTGTACCTATAGAGTGCCTTCAGCACCTCAGAACACCCATACATTGTTGTGACAAGTTTGACATCAGTCTTCTTAAATTTGACTTTTGTTTTGAATTTTAAATGGCTTAACAAGTTACATTTTAATAGAGAGCATGACAGTTGCCTGTGGAGCACCGGGAGTGTTGTTCTACAAAGAGTTTTGTGCAGGGAAGTATGAAAATACATGCTTAAAATATTAAAGTAATTAAACTTTCTCTTGAAATTTTGAGTTTATACTATATCTCACAATTCTGACTTCAAACCATTTCCACCACGGAATAAAAATGGTAATTGCGACTATTTATGTCAAAATTCTGACAATTCTGTTCTGTCAAAATTGTGATAAATAAACTTCTATAAACTTGCAATTCTGAGTAAAAAGTTATAATTATGAGATATATACTCGCAATTGCAAGAAAATGTCAGAAATGTCAGAATTTGAGATAAAAAAGTTGCAATTACCTTTTTTTTTTTTTTTACTTTTTATTCTGTGGCAGAAAATAAAAACAATTGTGAGATGTAAACTCAGAATTCAGAGAAAAAAAGTCAGACTTGTGAGATGTACATTCAGAATTCTGAGCAAAAATGTCAGATTTGTGAGACATTAAAGGGATACTCCACCCCAAAATGAAACTTTTGTCATTAATCACTTACCCCCATGTCGTTCCAAACCCGCATCACTGTAACGCCATTTTGGAGAATAACCACTGAACGCAAGCAGCATACGCGCTTCTGTGTCGCGCTGCATGGTTGCGCTGTTTTCATTCAAATCAAAGCGTGGTCCAGAAAAGTATGAAAGACATCGTCAGAATAGTCCATCTGCCATCAGTGGTTCAACCGTAACGTTATGAAGCGACAAGAATACTTTTTGTACGCGAAGAAAACAAAAATAACGACTATATTCAACAATTCTCTCCGCATCACCGTAGCACCATTTTGGAGAACATCCTGGAGAACATCCGCTGAACGCAAGCAGCGTACGCTCTTCTGTGTCAGCCACGCTGCACGGATGCACTGTTTTCGTTCAAATAAAAATGTAAATATTCAGTTCAATTCAATTCAAGTTTATTTGTACAGCGCTTTTCACGATACAAATCATTGCAAAGCAACTTTACAGC
>NW_015546151.1:46819-47242 GCF_001515605.1 Sinocyclocheilus anshuiensis | reverse complement strand
ACGTAGCATCCTGGAAATGTTGTCCGACAGGAGTTCCGCTCCGACTCTGCTGGGGTGCAGGCCATCAGCGCAAAAAAGCCTAGGACGCTCCCAGAAAAGATTCCAATTATTAACAAAGAGCAGTTTCCATTCTTTACACCATGACAATAACCATTCATTTAAAGCAAAAAGTCTACTGAACCTTTCGTGTCCTCGTCGATACGTGGGAAGCGATGATCCTCGTCGCGGGCCATGTGCGGCGCACAACGTCTTGATCAGGCTCCTGAAGTCCCTCTTCAGTGTCAAATACACATAGAAAACGTATCCTTGTGTCGCGGCTGACACAGAAGAGCGTACGCTGCTTGCATTCGGCGCATATTCTCCAAAATGGCGCTACGGTGATGCGGAGAGACACAGAGGAGACGAATTGTTGAATAAAGTCGT
>NW_015546151.1:5784-45319 GCF_001515605.1 Sinocyclocheilus anshuiensis | reverse complement strand
AAATACACATAGAAAACGTATCCTTGTGTCGCGGCTGACACAGAAGAGCGTACGCTGCTTGCATTCGGCGCATATTCTCCAAAATGGCGCTACGGTGATGCGGAGAGACACAGAGGAGACGAATTGTTGAATAAAGTCGTTATTTTTGGTTTCTTCGCGTACAAAAAGTATTCTCGTCGTTTCATAAAGTTAAGGTTGAACCACTGATGGCATATGGACTATTCTGACGACGTCTTTCATACTTTTCTGGACCTTGACTGTGTAATTTACTTGGCAGTCAATCGGACAGTCACAAGCCTCCTGGTTTTCATCCAAAATATCTTAAATTGTGTTCCGACGAAAAACGAAGCTTTTACGGATTTGGAACGACATGGGGGTAAGTGATTAATGACAAAATTTTCATTTTGGGGTGGAGTATCCCTTTAACTCACAATTGTGGTATGTAAACTCAAAACTCTAAACCTGGACAGTCTAAATTGTGAGATAAAGTTGAAATTACCTTTTGTTTTATGCCTTTTTAATTGTGATGGGACAGTAGAGAGCTGACAGGAAAGCATTAGGCATACAGTGCAAAATGATTTACTGTGGCCTATATTGGAACACGTAACTGCAAATGCAGAAGTAATTCAGTATAAATGCATGGAAATGCACCATTTTATTGCAGTTGTTAAACAGGCAGCACAAAGCCACATATTGAAGAAAACCGTCTACAGAATAATGTCCCAAAGTTATGAGAAATTCATAGACTCATTTAGCCAAGCAATCCCTGTCTTATCATTCAGCATAAAACATAAACGGCTGGCCTGTTTGAGGATCTTTTAGTGTTTTATAGAATCACAGCACGGTGCTCAATAAGGGCTTTCGTTTGACTTTTATTAACTTTCAGATGGCTCTGCATGTTGTTTTCATTTAAAAATAAGAAATGCATGGATCCTAAACCACTAGAATTTCCCACACACAAGAAACCTGCATACTCACACTTTATTGTTTCTGGTTTATGTAAATTTTTCCGTGTGTACATGAAAGTTCTCGTTAACATATTAAAAGTTCCAATGCAAAAGCCACTAAAAGCCATCTTGGTCAAAAATGAGATATCGATACTGAGTGAATGCTCTCCACACATATATGTTCATCAAGTACTTTCACTTCAAATGCGCTAAATCCCAGCCTCAACCCATTCAGAAATACCAGTACTTACATAGAAACCTATACATAGTAGCCAGAAAGAAATGCTAATTTTAAAGAAAATCATCAGACGCACTTAGAGGCTTTTGCATCTGAACTCTTCGTATATTTGTATGTAATTCTGAATAGCCTTTTAGTGAGGGTGTTGCCATATATAATTAAAATACAATTTTTTATAGAAATAAAAATAAGTCTGTGAGGGATGGAAGTACAGT
Organism: Sinocyclocheilus anshuiensis; assembly: GCF_001515605.1. NCBI lineage: Eukaryota > Metazoa > Chordata > Actinopteri > Cypriniformes > Cyprinidae > Sinocyclocheilus > Sinocyclocheilus anshuiensis. The sequence goes on along the minus strand of NW_015546151.1, from coordinate 43,919 downwards.
GTGTTTACTGGATTGTACTGTTGTTTAACATAAATTGTTCAGCTGAGGAAAAATCATTCAAAAAAAAAAAAACTTTCAATAGACAAAAACTCCACAAAACAATTTTGAAAGTTGTGAGTTGTAAAAATTACATGAGATGCCATTGTAAAGACTCCAATCTGTGAAGAATACCTCAAAGTCTTGTTTTCATCCGCATAAAATTCGATATGGCATCTACCCTGACTAAAGTCTATTCAGCCTCAGGTTTTTTTTTTTTTTTTTCATCCTGCAAATGTCTCTTTGCGGGCTCCTTAGTAATGCACAAATGCCATAATTCATTCAGTCCTCAAAGCAATATACCATAATTTCTGCTTTGGGTTTGGGTCAGCTGAGGGAGTTTAGGATTACAAATGATCCTAATCTGATTCATAGGTGCTAACCTGTTCTGTAACATCCTATCAAGCCAAGAAACACAGACGTTATTCATTATCTGTTGTGCACAAGTGAAATTACCCATGCAGTGTTATCTTGGTGTGTGGACATCTCTATAAGGTCTCGCTGAACAGAGCATTTGTTTTAGAAGTGAGACAGGGGAATAATATTCTCAGAGGCTTTCCACACCCTGGGGACTTTCAGTCACTCATCAGTACAATCATATGCAGTGTGATCTCATTTGCGTTATCTCAGCCTTATTATGGTGGACTCTGGAAGGTGTCTGCTGCCCGGAGACAGAAATTGTCCCCACAGAGCAAAAACACCTTCCTAAGCTAATTGACAAACTCATTGTTCTCAGCTGGAGAGAACAGACCTCAGGCTGACTGAGGACAGGATGGAAATGATTGTTACACATCAAGCTCTCCAGTGCATCGCTCGCAATAGGCGCCTCTGAATAGATATCACTGTCTTTTCTCAAGATGCTGTTTGGATGTTTGCAGTGTCTCTGAGATCAAATTTTATGTTTTGGGTGTCATTTGTGCAGTCGGGAAGAAAGAGGAAATGCAAAATTGCTTACTGTGATGAATGAAATTGCATAATGCTAACTTGACCAGAACTTTACAAGAGATTTGTGTGGATTCATAACATGTCGCATACATTTGGTTTATTCCTGTTTGGTGAACACAGTGTTATCTGTGCACACACAAACAGACACACAAACTGTCAAAGCAGCCTTTATGATACAAGTCTGAGCGTGAAATGGGTGAAATTAGATTCAGGTCTTGTCTGCTTTTGAAACAAAAGCATGAAGATATCAGTGATAAGATCTGACTCATTAAATCAGGGTGTCATCTACTATATCATCACAAAATTGCCACAATCATAATGTTCAGGAGTCTGGCTCAACCTGACATCTGTAGACTTCTATAAATCTATTTAGTGTCTTGTCTGCTATGAACCATATCTATCTGTCATTGAATCTCCCTCCTACCATTTGGCTGGGGAATGAAAGGCACCTTTACTCTTTTTTTTTCCACTTCAGAGATTCACAGAGAGACTGACATAAATCTCACAAAAATGCACATTCAACACAGTGCAGGCATAGATGGGCAGAACGTGAACTCACCAGACAGATCTCCCTGTTATGGGTGAAGCTGCGGTCCGTTGGTTTACATGCTGAATGAGGCCACAGCAAGAGGCAAACCAATTCAAATATTTATCATTTCCTTTCACTTTCCTGATAAATATGTTTATAACAGGCTGTGAGAAACGGCAGCCATGATAGTGATTGGTCAATGCTGAGAAGCAAACGTGTCATCATCACATCAATATGTGTGCAACATTGTGATTCCAGTATATACATACCATCCACCATTATTTGTTTATTTTTTTAAATGATTTATTAGGCAAAGTATGGTGAAATTTCGTCCAAGATGTTTAAAATTTATTGCGAAGTACAGAAACTATTAATTAAATGTAGTTACAAATTGTAAAATTTCTTAAAATGCTAGAAAATGTTTCCACTTAAAAAAACAAAAACAAATCCCACTTATTTGGCTAATTGGCCTACTATATGATCATCATAATGTTGAACTAATGTATCTAATAATATAGTGCATTCTGAAGCATTCCAGATTTATGTTAGGGCTGTCAGTTTAAGGCGTTAACTTAATTAATTAGTTATGAAAAAATAACGCCATTTAACACAGTTAACGTACTGGCCCCGCCCCCAGACCTGTACATCATCTTACATTTCATACAGTTTACTGTTGACAAATATGATGCAGGATAATAACTCCATAAGTGCAGTTATACCCTAAATTTTAAGATATTATATTATATTTAAAACACAATATTGTGTGTTTTGTTCAGTTTTGCCAATGAAAATATTACCTATAGTAGAACTGTTGTGCGTCTCCAAGCAACACAGCAGTGTTTCTGAATGAATCGGCGTTTTGAACAAATCGTGTGAACCAATGATTCAAAGGTCCATTCATAAAGAGCCGTTTACTGAATTCCTGAATGAATCAGAAGTTTGAAGAACCGACTAATAAAGACATTTACCGCCATCTGCTGGTAGTTTTGGTTTCTTTTTAGAGTATAATTTCCTTTATTTAAAAAAGTCAATAAAAAACAATAAAGGGATAGTTCACAATAAACAAATACACAGAGACAAAAAACTTGTTCCATTTCAATATTTTTAAAAAGGTAAGTTATTCTTGATGACAAAGCTGAATTTTCAGCATCACTTCTCCAGTCTTCAGTGTCACATGACCCTTCAGAAATCATTCCAATATGCTGATTTGCTCTCAATAAACATTTCATAACATTATGAATGCTGAAAACAGTTGAAGCATCCAGCGTTGCTATCACAGGAATTAATTACATTTTAAAATGTATTAACATAGAAAACAATGATTTTAAATTCCCAAAATAGTGAGTGACAACTAACAACATCATCCAGACAGTGGGCAGGCGGTTTAATGTAGCTTCCACTTCCTTGTAATTGAACAAACAGAGCCTATTAGGATATCTAAATATGTATATTTACATTTATGCATTTGGCAGAAACATTTATTCAAAGTGGCTGACATTGCAATCAAGCGCTACATGTTATTAGTTTATACATTCCCTGGGAATTGAACCCATGACCTTGGCATTGCTTTGCTTCACTCTGCCTCATTTTCATTTTCTGCTGTTCAGTCATTTACATTCACAACCTTAATAATAATCCTTTCATTGTGAGATTTTTGTGAAATGTAGGAAGTTATTTGAGCAGTATATATACATATATATATATATATATATATATATTTATTTATTTATTTATATATATATATATTGTGATATAGTATAATGAAATAATCCATTCATCTTTGCACTTCTACAACATATCTACAGTACTATAATGCAGTAACTTAGATATGAACCATAATATTCCTTATGTCCAGTCAGAATATACTCATTTAAATATATGATTTAAGCATTTAATGTGTGAAGTAGGCCATCAAAAAGCACAGCCTCTAGGGCGAAACTGTAGGGTTCTTGGCATGGCTTCTCATTGAAAAGCATATGGCCATCATATGGTCCAGGCAAAAGATAACTGCACTATTTAGCCTGAACACAAGTAAACAGGTCAAATCACAGACCCATTGCTCAGCAGTCACCCCTATTCATATAACTGCTCTCAAACCCCATAGAAATGTGGAAAATCTGATTTGTGTTTTGTAGTAAAGCCTGATAGGAAGTTATTGTTATGAGGCAAACTAAATGAACTCTGTAGAGGCTCTATTTTTTCAGCGTTCTCATTATGGAGAGCAAAACTGGAACATTTTCAAGAAGGCTTTTACCTGTGTTTTGCCATACTTCTCTTTTAAATTTGAAATGCTGCTAATAAATATATGTCTTGCGATTAGGAACCATCCTAGGCATACAAATAAGTCTGTGTAAATGTGGGTGATAAAAATACAAGGTGAAAATTAAATTTCATGTTTAGAATGAATTTAATCTCTTAAATATTTTCTGAATGTTCACCATAGGCGTCTTTAACTATTATGCACTGTAAATAAATAAATAAATAAATAAATAAATAAATAAATAAATAGTGAGGTAAGGTAACGGTAAGGTTACGGACAGGTTTTGTGGTATGATTATGTTTAAAATTGGGTTAAGGGGTAGGAGCAGTGTAATTATAGATGTAATTACAGAAATTATTTACAGATGTAATAATATGCAGGTATTTTTAAATATAACATAATATGTACATAGTAAGTATTGTATTACATATAGATTAGTTAAACACACTTAATATAAAGCAGGTTCAAACATTCACTTCAAGCCTTTAAAATATTTGTCTTCCCCCATGCTGAGTATGCTGAGCACAAATAATAAAAACATAGTAGAAGTAGTTTGTTGCAAGCAAGAAATTCAATAGTGTGATTCCCTGTGTCACTCATCAGTGACATACAGACCCATGAGGCTATGCATGACACAGTGAGTGACAAGATTTATTATTAACAACAAATTCATGTTCTGGGACCCTCCTTTCCTTATAGCTGAGGGAATACACTATATATTGAACCAGACAGCCTAGAATGACTGAGTAGTTGAATGAGGTATTACATTCAGAAGTTTTGTAGATTAGTGATAATTTTGCAGAAACAGATGGTTTGGAACAGGAACTGATGTACAGTATAGGGTTGTGGGGAGCACAGAGGGAGCTGTAATGTATCAAAATGGGAAGCGTCATGCCTTTTTCCAGCACAACAACATGGAGAGCATATTTCTTTGCTTTACTGTAAACTGTTGAAAACTGATACCCACTAGTACATATGGATAATGTACAGTCAGCCTATCATTATCACAAAATAAACCCCAAAGGGTGCTCAGAACAACAATGCAAAATCCCAACAAAAAAACAAGCAAATAAATATTTATTACATTAATGTTTCGATTGAGAACATGAAATAGTCCGCTACAAACATAGAAAACACTGAGCAAACAGACAAAAACTGCAACAATATTACAGTCAAGGGCATAGAATTTAGTAGGGACAACATGTCCCTACCAATATAAATAATTTTGATCAAAGAAATAAAATATATTTATATGCAACCACTGAAATGAATCATACCATTTACATTACCTGTAAAAAGTTAAAGTAAACCCAAGTGAAAAATAAATGTACTAAAATGTATTTGAAATAGATTTATTTCATGCTAAGTATACCAGAAATACAATTACATATTCATGTGCTTAATAAAATATCCTGCAATTTGAGTATTCTAAACTGGTATACTTAAAGTCTGCTGAACTGGAACAACTCATTTTGCACGAAATGCACTTTAATTGTGCAGAAGTAGTGCTGCAGTCCAACTAAAGATATCTGAGTGGGCTAAAGTGGACCTATTGCAAGTATACTTCAGGTACACTTTAAATATCTTTCGTTTAAAGACCGATATTATTCATAGTTTATACAATCCTCATCAACAGTGACCTTAAAACACATTTCAGGCTTAATATTAAGAAATGTGCATTGTGCAGAAGTGATACTCCAAATAAAGTTTAATCATAATTTTTGTATAAGTCTCAAGCGATATGTCAGTAAATATGTCAAGAGATTTGAACTATACTTAGTATGAAAATATATATATTTTAAATATATTACATTTTTACTAGGGAACATGCCAGAAAAATGCACTCTTTTAAGGACGTGCATGGATTGTAAATGTTTAAAACATGCAAATTTTTTTTGAAAGATTGTGATTTTAACAGTAAAAGACAGTAAAAATGCTACAGTAAAAACCTGTTAACTGGTTAACAGTAAGTTTCCATACTATATTCGGTGAATAAATGTAATTACATTTAATGTGATTTTACAGTAAAATACTGTTAAAAATACGGTTTTTGGAAGTGAAAAAGAAAAAGTCATTGTATAATTTACAGTGAAAAATCGTAAATTGACACTCCCAGAATTCCCTGCATGACACTTCATATTTGATTTTTATCAATATATTTTTTTGTTGTTGTTGTTGAAATAACATGTTTCTTCTTAGTTTTTTCTTATCAGTTGTGTACACTAGGGTTTAATCTTACAACTAATGTTGTTAAATTAATGTTTATTGCATTATTTCTGTATCATGTGTGTCACCATGATGGGGTTTAGTGTTTGTGTGAATGACACTGTGCACCTTCTATATATAATTATTGACCCCCTCAGCTCATAGAAAAGCTGTTTGTGATGAGCTTAGGTTCATCATGTGACTTTCTCATCACCACCAGTTTTTGGTGGTTATCAGTGCATTACAATGGTTCAAAACAGACAAATCTGCGCAGGTTTAGCGCAAATACTGAACTCGTGAGACATCACATTATCGAGTATATTGCAAACACCAAACAAAACACACCTACAGAGTGCACGCATAAGCGACTACACTAACTTATGCGTATGCATTTAGAGTGCGTTCTTTCACTGCATGATTCAGTCTATGATCACATAATTCAAGATAAGGGGGCAGAAAATGTATATATTTATATAATTTCATATAGTTAATCAATATCACACAAAGAGTGCCGTTTAAAAAAAATCAGCATGGTAACAAATGTGATATTGATTTTATACAGCAGTTCAATAATCAATAAGTTAATATCAAGAGACTTATGTTTTAGACACCATGCCTGCTTTTGCTCTATTTCGCCAACAAAAATCATTCCAAACACAGCCACAGTACTGTTTTGCGTCTCTGAGCAACATGGCGGTGTTTTGTTCCTTAATGAATCAACCGTTTAAATGATTCGGTTCAATCGCAATGACTCACTTAAAAGTGAGTTGCTGCCACCTATTGGCGGTTTTAATTGTTTTAATTTTACATTTAATGTATCTTTTCATTTTTTTAATAATTTCAAATATCAGTATTCAACATTTCATGTTTAAAATATCAAAACATTATTTATGCATTTGTAACTGCAGGTTAAAGCATTCCATGTCCCTCTAAGCTGCCTTAACACATGTAAATTCATCTAAATGCCACTTCATATGCAACTTCTGCAAAGATAAATTTTGTTGATACTGATTTCATTGTTTAGTAACAGCCTAAATGTATTATTATTATAATTGACTGATTAAATGTAAGAATTTGACTCAAAAGATGATGCACACTTTTAGAAAAAATGGCTTTATAAAGGTAAAAGGTAAAAATGCACATAAAATGTAAAAATCAATCTATCACTGCTGTGAACTGACTACACAGAATATGAAATATATCAAAAACTTTAGGAGTCAGCTGTCCACGGTAGTCCTTAAGATTTCAGCACAATAACACCCTCAGCAAAATATTGTCTAATTATCTTTATCGATAAAATTCCAGAAAATATTAAGATGTTATTTTTTGTCAATATCGCACACCCCTAGTTCTGACACAAAATGATTTGCAACGTTCAGTGTAGACAGCCTCAAGCTGTTGGTTTATTTCTGTTTTTTTTTTAGTTAATTCATTTTTTTGGCAAGTAGAATTTATGAATGTCCGGTAACTTAAAAATTTAGTAGCCAAACTGGTTGGTGAGTGAAAAAGTTAATTTCAATCCCTGATTACAATGGTTTAAAACAGATATTAGTACTTCAATATGTTAGTTTATTAACATTACATCATTTAATGAAATACGGTATTTTATTGTGAATTTAAGTTAAGTCTGTAAAACCTAAAATGTTGCTACCATATTTTTTACGGTGAAGTTCTGACAACCACAGCTGCTGGTATTTTACCGTAAATGTCACAGATTTTTTTTTACAGTGCACAGTTCAGCTGAATGATAAAGTTTACCATCTTTAACTTGTTGTTAAACAAGTAATGTTTAACAACACAAGTAAACAAGTAAAATAAAGTGATGCACAACATCATTAAGAAAAAAGTCTATAATTGGGTACTTTTATGCCCCCACCAATGTCAAAATCAAACCTATGTCCTTGATTACAATAGTCCTAAGGTCATTTTCACTACAATTGCTAATTTGTCTTATTTTGTATGAAATGCGTGATACGTGAGACATGAAAGTAGCATTGATTTCAGTTATCTGGATGAGTGGACTGATATACAACGTTGCTATCAAGAATATAAAAAAATATCTAACCATCAAATGCTGCAATTAACCAATCGGAATTAAGTAGAGGGCTATCTAATAAATTCACTTATTATAACAATGCTATTGCTATATCTTTTGTAGACAGATCAGCATGACCTATGAAAATGTAACACAATTTACTTAAGCAGAAGGTCAAGCTGAATTTTCTAAGTATCCTATTCACAGCTAACCCATCCAACTCCTTTGGCTGCTGTTCAAAGACACAAGAGTGTGAAAGGAAGTTGCCAAACGGAGGTCTGTGTGTCACAGATGGACATGATGGCTCTCAGGGCACGACGCTCTGCTTCTTCACATGCAAAGCAATCATGGATAGTCCCCTTGGTCCTGTCTTGTTTGTTCAACCTCCTGTGAACATGTGTGCTGTCTTGACCTTGGCTCCACCTTGACGGATAGATAATCTTTTGACAGCATGCAATCGACAGCATGTCAGAGGGCTTACTGAGAGACATGTCGACACACAATGCATCTTTACACCCTAGATTACATTTAGCCCCAAATGGCACTTAGGAACCTGTTATATTTAAGCAATTGGATTTTCATTTGGACAAAACTGCACTTTAAGGGAAATCAAACATTAGAGGGAAATCACTACGGAGACAATATGTTGCACAAAATGTCTGGTTCATAAGATTTATGCAATATGTTTGCACTCAATCTCAGCTCATTTCCCATTACCAGCCCTGTGTATAAAGCACAAATGGGTTTAGCTGAGCGATTGCAGCCCTGCTCACAGTATTATAAATGCAGACATTTTGCGTTTTTCACCAGCATTTTCTCATTATGCTTGTGCTTGTCCTCTGGAGCTTCATTCTTCAAACTGAAATAATTAGCATTAAAACCAATGGAGATTGTGCCAGGCAATTACTGTCACTCTTTCAAAAGTAACATCACTACTGATATATCTCAGAAGTCCTCAAAACATATAGCCTCATAGTTTTGGCTAGAGAACAGACCAGTATAAAATATTTATGACAACTTGTTTGACAAGAAGAGCAAAAAAAAATCCGAGCCAATGTCGGATTAAATTATGTATAAAACCAGCTTTACATGAGAAAAAAGATTCAGTCAAAGACCACTAGCACTCCCCAGGACCAATCTGTTTTATGTTAACGCCCACTGCATCATTTTCAAGTAAGCCATTCAACAGAATTTTAAATCACCCACCATTGGTTTGTACAGTCTTGTCTTTTTAAAAGATTTGTTCGTATGCATTTGGCCTTGTTTTTGGAAGATACAGTAAAAAAGACAGACTCAACCTGCATCTCCAACACTGGAGCGTCAAAAGTCAAACCAATCAAACAGCTCTGACCAGCTTGTCAATGTTATGATTGATACAGCAAAAATAAAGCAGCACTTTCATATCTGATTCTAAAACAGTTTATGACATAAATGCAACAATGGCCGAATAATAAACACTCTTTTGAATACAGTAAATAATCATTGACAAAAAAAAGCAGCAATCCATTTCTCTCATACTGTTTAGTAAGGAATTCCAATGCATGCAGCTGAGTAAAACAGGCATTTGCTTAAAAGACAACACGTCTCGGTGGTGAGGAAACAGAGATGTGTCTTTCCCACTTTATCTCTGTCTGTTTCTTTACCCTAAAGCGATGATAAAACTTCTAAATAAGGCGCTGGAGGAGCCCATCAGGACCTCTCACCTGAGAGTTGAATCAAGATTCAAACTGAGCGATGAATTTACCCATGAAGCTTCAGCTCAACCAGACTGCTGATAACAGACAGCTATCAGATGAATCTGCAGACTTCAGAGAAATGCTGAATTATATCACTTCATATTATATAAGCCTCCACATTTTGTCTTATTTGCTCCGACTTGCTTACACCCCAGAATACACAAGGAGAGTTACGATATTAAAACATTACACAATAACTCATTTTAATTAGCTCTCTTGCTACTCCAAAGTGAGGATATTCAGTTTAAATGAAACTCATTAAACGCCTGTTATTGTTTTCTGTTTTGCAATTTAATATTAATGGCAATACATTTGATTGAAAGGGTGTATAATATAAAAAAGCTAAAATTACCTGGCTGCCATGAATTAGTTGGTGTTTACCACCGCAGGCCAGTTGAACATTTACATATTGCACAAATATAATACAATTTTATTGATTCAGGATTGGTTGCTTCTTTTGTTTTTAAAGTTTAAACACATCAATTGCCTGTGTCCATACCCTTAAAGGGGTCATATGATGCGATTTAAATTTTTCCTTTCTCTTTGGAGTGTTACAAGCTCTTGGTGCATAAAGAAGATCTGTAAAGTTGCAAAGACTAAAGTCTCAAATCCAAAGAGATATTCTTTATAAAAGTTAAGAGTCAGCCACGCCTACCTAAAATGGCTCGTTCTAACACGTCCCCACATATCTACGTCACGATGTGGGAAGATTTGCATAACGCCGCCCAAATGTTCACGCAAAGAAAGAAGGCGTAACTTTTATTCTCGCTGTAGTATTGCTGTTGCCGCCGCCGCCATGTCATGAACCGCATTTCATTACACCAAATACACAAAATAATGTTCTTTTTAGCAACATCATATGACCCCTTTAAAATTGTGAATTTGGCAACACAGACTCAGTGGAAAAATGTACTTCTACCTACAATGTTGCAAAACTCAAAAATGTCTATACAATTCACTGCAGTCCCCATCTGAAATGACCACTAGTAGCAGTAAAACACCAATAATTTGTATTCCTTTTTACACAAATTATGATTACAAGGGCAATTTTGCTATTGATATAACACGTTATACATGAGCAAAAATGCTACTTTATCTCACATTTGCTTTTGTTAACAGTATCGGTTAGCTTTATGGGTTTAGTGTAGGTGTTTTACTCAGTGGCTGCACAAATATCCACTCTTGTCACACACTTAGTTTGTAGTCTCATTCCTGTTACCCCAAAGACTGCAGAGTTTCCTCTGCATTTACCTGTATCTCCATCCTTATTGTGGTATTCTTAACCTCTAAGAGTTTTTTTGCTGACTGTCCTGCAAAAAGATGGGGTTATTCATCAAGCTAAGTCATTTCCAGTACCATTGTTGATCTGTTTACTCACCTGTATCATTTTCCAAACGTGCAATTAAGTCTCTGCGATTGGATTCACTGACATCCTGCATCTGTGTTGCCCTGAAGTGTGTGTGTTTATATATAGTATTTGGGAAAATTATAGATAACAACAAAACACAAACCAAAATGCAAAATGTGCAAACTGATTTGCTATCCACAAAAACAAAATAGAGCAACAATGGTGAAAGAATAAAAGAAGAAACATCCGACCTGCTGAGGACTGGCAAAATGGTGGTCGTGAATAGAAAAGAGAAAGCTAAGAAGAGATCTGCCTCTCAAGGACACAAGTTGTTGAAAGCACAGATCAGGTTGTGGATGCAACTGCGCCTGTGTGACTGAATTACGATGTGACTGCATCTCACGGCTGTGACAAGAACCTTTTGTCTTTGAGACGACAATTGTGTTAAGAGCTGACTTGAAGTTATAGCTTTGGCAGACTGGAGAGTTTCACAGTACCAAAACAGCAAGAGCACAGAAGGATTTCCACCAAATCACACAGCAGCATTGACAGACCTCAGCGATGAAGACAACATGGATATATCTCCTGCCTGGCAGAAGCCATGCAAAGATGGATAGTAATGGATTGTGTGTGCAGCCTCTGAATCCATATTACAGTGATGCTTCCAAGTTTGTGTGTATCAAGATGTCGCTGTTTTTTAGTAGCAGTACAGTTGTCGCTTGCAGAAGCACTGCATTTCAGTGGATAGCACAATAGCTGACACTGTCTGGAGACCATGTTATGCCTGCAGGGCTCTCTTAAATTAAATATGTAAAATGCACTGGGTCTGCTCCAATGGCTGATGTCAAATAATTTCCCAAAACGAGCTGAGCTTTCCTGAACTTTTAGCTGAAGACATGTAGACCTCCATGGTATTTAGCCAATGAACCTAGCGAAGAATCTATCAATTAGTACATTTAAGGGAATCGTTTTCCACACTGAGCCAACTTTCAGATTTTACATAGGTCATTAAAGAACATACATTATAAAGGGGTAACCTGCAATTTTTACCTTAAAGAGCAAAATCTGATTTAACCCATAAGAAATAGTTTTGTTGGTATAAATTTAAGTATTTCAGTTGATTGTGTGATGTGAAATAATCTATCTATCTATCTATCTATCTATCTACTTTCAGATTTTACATAGGTCATTAAAGAACATACATTATAAAGGGGTAACCTGCAATTTTTACCTTAAAGAGCAAAATCTGATTTAACCCATAAGAAATAGTTTTGTTGGTATAAATTTAAGTATTTCAGTTGATTGTGTGATGTGAAATAATCTATCTATCTATCTATCTATCTATCTAAACTAGTTCATTTAGATGTGACAAGTTAGACTGTCACAACATTAATTTATTAAGGTTATTGTGGCCAAAAGAAGTCAGAATAATAATCACATAATAATTTTGAAAATGCTACTACTAAAATAATGCTATCAGTCATAATGCTATATACATAATTATGTATCTTGTGAATATGTAATGTTGGATGCGTTTTAATGCATTGGATGCAGTTAAATAACTTCTATCAAAGCTTCTCCGTTTACCTGTGTTTATTCACCCTCCAGCTTCAGCTCACACAGCTCAAATAGCAATGCCCACTATTATTGACAATAACTGGATTATCTGAAACAATCATATTCTCTTTTATTTCGTAAAAAAAAATCACAGTTTTCGTTAGTACTGGGTAGATTTTCACTACAAAATTCTCAGCTTTATTGGCTTTATTTAATTTTTTATGAAATAAAAATATATATTTTTTAACACAATATGAACAGTTTAAGATAAACATGCAGTTTATGAATATAGAGATACTACATTTACCATGCTGTCCATTCACAAAACCCAACCTCTGCTAAAGGTGAATTCATTTTCCATTAATTAAAGCTATGTTTTGGATTATGTTGCCAAACAGAATTAAACCTGTTTATCCAACGGCTGATGGACTGGACAGAAGGCTAATTTTAGGAGCTTGTCTGAGGGCTAATCCACTCAGCAAGCCAGCAGAGAGGAGCACAGCCTGTCTGTCTTCGGGTTAAGCAGGTATCATGCGGTCTAGGACGGTCACTTGTGCACTACTCCCCATGTCATGATTTGATCCCAACTATATCTGACAAAGCATTTGTCTCATTAACCGATAATTAAAAGAGAGGGCAAGTAAGGAGAACAAATGCTTTGATGCATGTCTGAGAATGACGAGCTTTTATAGCAGAGTGTAATGAGAGTAACAGTCGCCAGCTTGGAGCTTTTTGATGACATCACTGGCTTTGATTTCTCAAGCGTGCTAATGTCATGTGCATATGGGCATTGGCTAGTTTATGATTACATTAAGAAGGAAAAATGTTCCTATAGAATTATGCAAATAAAACTGTATAAACATTCCTTCCTGTTGTTTACTTGATACGAGTGCTGCTGAGAGCTCATGTTTTATGATATTGAAAAGATTCACTTTATAGCTGTTAACAGTTTATTGCCATTTAAAGACCTCGCTATGCTGTTTGTACAATGATACCCTTTATAAACGTGGATCCTCTTTATCCTGGTATTTACAGTGCAGAAAGCCTGGACTACATGTTGACAAAAGAAAATACTGGAGAAGCTGGGAGCAGTATAAATCGGTTTCTTGTTTGATACTTGTTCAGTAGACTTTAGGGCACCTAGCTATTGTTCCAGGATTCCCTTTGCACAGTTCTTTTAACAACAGGCTTTGTTTTCTGTTCTAGTCTGCCAGCATCTGCTGCAGCAAACATTTTCATTAAAGTCTGGCTGAAAATAGACTTGATTTTGGATTTACATGAAAATGCACATGACAATTTGGCCTGTCAAGATGCTTTTAACCAGCCTGATGCTCATAACATATTGCGATCAGTACTCTAGTATATACAAATGTTCAAGGACAATCAGTTTTCTCTACACTTTTTCCTAGTAGAGGAAGCTGTGTTTTGGCTTTCATGCATTATTTCAGAGGTGGTACTTACACTTACTGCATTATTACTGGTTGAATAACTATCCCATCATGAAAAAAATAAGCATAAATGCCCTCAGAGAAGAATTCGAGATGGATAGCAATCCAATCGCTCAATAACCTCAGGAGGTGGTTTGAGATGCATATAAGATGCAAAAGGGTAAATGCATCTGGTTGTTCAGGGCATAACCTTTACTTCTCCCCAAACAGACCTGTGCCAGCACATATGGAAGTTGAAAAGCCCTGTATTCCACATGTGAGCAAGCAATCATTGATAAACAATTTTAGCCGCCTGCTGTTTTTAGTTTTAATGAGCCACATCAAGTGCAGCAAAATTCTGCTGCTTGCTTTTAGCATCAACACAGAAGTGAATATTTGCATACTGCACAGGAATAGTAGATCAGATTTATATCTATTTTCTGGAGACACGTTTATGTGGCCATGTGGAATTTGCATACACAACCGGATAGAAATCTAATAGATCAAGATGTTTAAGCACCACCTAAATAAGCCATGAGTGAATGAAACTGTAGTGGTTTGTCCTTAAAAAGTTCAAATTCAATCCATAATGAATGAAAGAGAGTAAGTTCATAGAAAACACTGTAGGCAAGACTGAAAAGTTTGTTCAGGGTATCAGATAATGGCTTAATCATAACAGCTGAAAAACTTGCTTGAATGAATAATAGAGTTGGCAAGGAGTAAGGACACAAGACGATAGAAAGAGAACAAAAAAGAGCAAAGGAGGGCAGAAGCCGTCTACATTTTGCTAGGATATGTGTGTCTCTGCAAGGCACATGCTTTTTAAGCACCCCAAAGATACAGCTTTGATGGAACACTGTTATTTCTCAGTCTCACCATGTTCCATGTCAGACACTGTTGCTGTAAATCTAATACAGCAGGGTAGATGCTGCACTGCAGATATTGCCATACTGTTTGATGTGTAAGCATGGCAGCTGCTTTTTCTTATCCTTTTTCTTGTCCAGCAAAATGTCTGTCTGTGTGTGTGTGTGTGTATATATATATATATATATACGTATATATATATATATACCAACGATTCTGTGTTTTTCTGTCAATACGGGGTGCTGTGTGTACATTAATGAGGAAAAAAAATTAACTTAAATGATTTTAGCAAATGGCTGCAATATAACAAAGAGTGAAAAATTGAAGGGGGTCTGAATACTTTCCGTACCCACTGTATATATATTTACAGTATATATACTGTATCGTGTACTGTGTGTGTGTGTATATGTATGTATACATAATTATACTTGATTATATATAAATATGTTTATGTATATTTTTGTTTGGAGGTTATTTGAAGGCTAAATGTGCTCCACCATTAGAGAAGCAAATTGAAGTTAATATGACTGCGTTTTTTCCCTTCGTTTTACATTCACATTTACGAAATACTCCATCTGACATTATGCATAATTACTTTTTTGTTAGGGCTATATGAATATTCATGAGGGCCCTCACTTTCAATCCTGTTCATGTCAGTCAGATGTGAAGCACAATGTGTCACCGCTCAGAGTATGATAATATAACAGGAATGAATATTCATGAAGGAGGAGTGTGTGGTGAACACGCATGTGTATTATGAGCAGAGGAACCGTGTCAGCTATAATTAGAGAGACTGAGCTGCTTTTATGCAGGTAGCCCAAATCTTAAACCATTAATATTAAACCAGGTCCTTCGTGTTCTTGAAAATTGTGCAAAAAGAATTTGCAAGGCTTGTCTGCTGCTTGTCATCCTAAGTTCACTGTCCGCTTCATCACAAATTACATTAATTCACATCCACAAGTGTAACAAAACACACTGCTGGAGACTCAGTCTTATTTTCCGTTAAAACGTCCTCCTCCGCAACAGATTTTCTTGCTTGAAACTGGCCAGTCAACAATGTTATGCACCAGTGGATCCTGAGACCCCAGCACATGGTCTGCCTGATTCACCTCAGTCAAACAGCTGAAATGGAAGCACAATGGAGGAGAAGCTCTGTGGCTATGAGGAGTGTGTGGATGTATCTTTAAATCGGTCTTCCTACAGCAGAAGTGAGATTAGTGAGTCCTCTGAGAGAAGGACAAGGAGGTGCAGTTAACCCAGTGAATATACCAATAACTAATGCTTTATGTCATCATGTCATATATATACAGTATATACAGTATATATATATATCGTGTCTCGAGTCCACACCCCTGGTTATTTCTATCTTTTGCTACAGTGTGTCAGTTGGAAATATCAGTTTACATTTCCACAAATTCATTAGTGATGCTACTAAATTATAATGCCTGTTCTATCGTAACTATATATTTCAAATCTAGTTGAAATTAGATTTGACATGAAAATATAATATCATGTCTATCACATATGATTTCTTGCAAATCTATAGGCTACTGCTTTAACAACTTCCTTTTCTTGAAGTCATTGTGAAAACAACATAAAAAAACTGACATTAAACAAACAGAAAATGAAACTATTGAGAGTCATTAACAAGGGTTAACCAGGGTGCGAACTACGGGGGAGCTAGGGGGAGCTCGGCTCCCCTTAATAAGACATGGGCTCCCCTGAAAACGTGATTTGTGAAATTTTGGGGGGTCTCAAAAAATATTGACAATGTGTTATTTTGACGTGCAATTTCAGTTTTGTGTAATGTGATCATCGTGTATTATTATGTGTAAAATTGCAAAAATATCATTCATGCATGCATGACGGCGATTTAAACCTAATTCACTTCAATAAAGATAACTATACATGCTATTCTTGTCATGAGCATCAAGCTGTGGGGGCGCTGCGGTGCAAATTCCACTCATGTTTAGTACATGTTAACTCAAAGATTCGTATAAAAAATATAAACGTTGGACTCTGTGGTCGATTCTGTGTTAAGGTAAGGCATGTTATTCGCAATTATGTGTTGTGGCTGGGTTGTTATAAGTCTGCGTGACTCTCGATGTCTTAGGCCTAATTGAACGGAGGAATTATGGTATTCTTCTGTAGCCTGACGATGAGTAACTTTAACCGTTGTTCATGTGAACTCAAAGACAGCCTGATGCTTTGTTTATATACTATTTGTGGGTGGCTGTTTGTTGTTTCACCTATCAATTTGTGTCGATAAAGTATAGTAGGGTAAATCCTGTATAGTGATTTACCTATATAGTGATTGCATAAAGCAAGTAGTGCATACACTTGTAGCTGTTATGTATCTATGTAAGTCATTGTAAGCCCTCTTTTGTGGTACGCGCAAGCGCACGACACCCCCCCCCGTTATAAAAAAAAACAAAAAAACAAGTGGGTTCCCCCAAAGTCCACGGTATAGTTCGAACACTGGGGTTAACTATTAGGAGTGTCTAACAACCAACCATCTGTCAAACAAATCTGTTGTGAAGGTTTTGAAAATGGTAATGTCTCTTAAGTGAAAATAGTGAGTTACCACCTGTATTTATCCCTTGAACTCAAAATAACAAGCAAACTTTTTTAAGACTAACTATTCGAATGCTTAAGAGATTAGTAGCTTGTAGGCAGTTGAGGAAAACAGCATGACCCTCCATATGAATTACATGTTGGAAACACATTTCATTGACCTTACGAACATCACTTTTCTGAAATGTTCGGATTGTCGCAGGACCTACTGGAGGATTTAATAGTGTTTAATGCTGACTGCAAACGGAGAGCAAGACAAAGATTAAACAAAAATACCAGAAGACTGCTTTTATTCAGCTGTCTCTGGGCTGTGTTTCAGTATCTCATATTCTGCGGCAAAAGAAAGAGGTGTGGCAGCGTAATACTCCAAGATGAAATTACTGACATTAGAAATATCCTCTATCCTTCCTACAAGGAAGGTCTTGTCCCAGTTTGATAGCAAATAGTGGTCCAGGCAATTGCCTGAAATCAAATCCAGATAAAAAAGTCAAACATTATTAAATCGCTGCTGTTAAATGATTATAAGGGCTAAAACTTATCTTTGTCTCACATCACACATCATCCCTCTACACACGCATTTCCTCTCATGACTCCATCCTTATTTATTAATTCTCCTACTTACTCTGCACCTTTTGATCTGTTCTCTATAAATTGGAACAAATTGAATCCAATTCATTATCTGAAACAGAGAATATGTCACAAGTCCAAGGATGGCACCGGTCCTAAATCCACAAGCTATTTTCATGTGGCTGGCCTCACCTCGCTGAATGGGAAGGACACTAACAGCAGTACAGTCCCGTGAACCTGCAGCGTGCACAGCATGCATTTGGAGGAAGGTACACTGCTTTCTGATTAATGAGAGTGATCTGTCTGCTTCTCTGTATTAATATTTCTCTTGATTTCTTTTTTTTTTTTTTTACTTTTTTTTCCCCTTTCAATGATATCAGAGACTTGCTGAATGTGCAGTTGTGATTAAATTCCTCTCAAGCCTGCTCTGATAATGACAAACTGTCCTCATTTCCCCTCCTACGGAGAAAGCTACCCAACCATTGCAAATGTGAGCCGCTGGTCGAGCTGACGGTGAAATAGGAGCAAGGGTTCAAAATACAAAGATGGAACAGAGTCAATATTCATGTGCCAGTGTCAAGAACAATATGTCATTAGCCAAATATGAGACTGTGTTTATTATCATTCAGGGTGTTTAGCAAGCTGAGATAGCAAATGTATATGGAGCAGTCATTTTTATTCATTTCACTTTCAGTGTTAGCTGCTCCTTTGTTTTCATTTGGAT
This sequence comes from Sinocyclocheilus anshuiensis, assembly GCF_001515605.1. NCBI lineage: Eukaryota > Metazoa > Chordata > Actinopteri > Cypriniformes > Cyprinidae > Sinocyclocheilus > Sinocyclocheilus anshuiensis. The sequence continues at coordinate 25,112 of NW_015546151.1, read as the reverse complement.
GGTGACTTTTTAAATGTGCGTCTGTGCGTCATTATTTACAACAGATTGAAAATTATGGAAGGCTCATCAAGGAAAGGAAATAGATTCATGTGAATCATCTCATGCATTTGCTCCTCTCCAGCTTAAGTGCTATAAGAACCTTGCCAGAAATAGATGACGGCTGGTAAGACGGTTGCAAGCACCATGCCCAGAAATCGATGTGCCAAGTTGCATCATGAATCAACAATATACAACTTTCTAACAGATCCAGCCTAGTTCCTCCAAATTTAATTCAGCTAAATGCCATTAAAGTAACTTTTATCTTGGTAACCCCAAACCACAGCTGGGACATTTTTTAAGCTGTGATAAGAAGCACTAAAATATAGGATGCAGCAGAGAAATGATTTTGCTCTAGCAATATTTGGGTAAGATTAAAAGAATGAGTCCCATGGTAAGCAAAAGCAAAAAATAACTACACATGAAGTGGACATAACAATAACAATAAGTACAAAAACTCCTTTATACTGTCAGCGAGCGCTATCTCAAGGGGCTTGAGGGGAAAAATGATCTGGGCTTGTAATTCATCTTGAGGAGACATGTTTATTTTCGTTTGTGCTCCCTTTTTAAACCTACGAAAACACATGTAACGAATCGTCTCTTGGGCTGGAACCAAAGTCAAGGAAGTCATCCTATTGGATATTTAACTGTAAGCCTGTATATCAAAAGGTAATCTCAAAATGCCTGTGCCAACAATGAAATGGAATTGCTCATTAATTAAACCGCTGACTCATCTTATTCCTCATCTAAACCATGCATGATATGATATTAGAAAAAACAGCCATTGACTTCAAGGACAACATCATCATGTCGTTCTGTATTGCATTTCAATTTATTTCTCTCTTGGGCAGTTTACTGAGATGTCATGCTGATCAGAGCATTTCAGACTGGAACAAATACATTTCATCTTTAATACTGTGCTTGAATCTAAGCACCATCTTGCATTCGAGATGTAAGAGTGTTTTTGAAGGGCTGTGAAATATAATGGCCCAGAGTGGTTTTTAAGCAAATATGTGGCCACATGGTCAAAGGCTAATCACAGGCAGAGTATTTCAATGCTCCTGTGACACTTCCTGTATGGATTGTCTGATTTACAAGGCTGAATAGAAGGGCTCTCTGCAGGAGCTTTGCCCATGTAGCCAATCCTTCATGTCCTTTCAAATAATAGAAGGGTAATGACTTCCCAAGGCGTCTCTGTTTAGTCTGATTAAGACTCAGCAAATTGCAGGATGTAGGACCATCTATCCTCCTGTTCGCTGCAAAGATTGCATAAGGGAGAAAAATCTCGATAAAAGGAAATGGCAATGTCGACAACAGTGTTTTATCTGCTTAGCAAAAGGGGACCAATCTCTCTGTTGCCTGACTCCGCACACTTGATACCTATCCCTCTCGAAATAAGAACAAACCTTCCCGTAAGAAGACTTACGGCACTATATGGAATGTTAAAAATAAGGAGTTCAGGAGAATAGCTCCCAAAGGACTCACAAATTGACGTCACCCCCCTGTCATTCAATGAGCTCCCCGTCTTCACAACCTGCTGGTGCAGTTTGCCAAAGGCAATGACTATACTTGGCAAACATTGTCACTACTAGGAAAGTCACAATACCTTCATCTCTACCGCTATGGAGTTCTCTCGGTAATCCAGCGCTTCCATAATGATTTTACTGTGGAACGTTGTCACAATCCCATAATTAGCAATAAAGGAGTGTTATGAAACATACGACTTTGAATCAGTTCTTCTGAGTTGTCTTTAGCGAGGATGTCTAGAAGTTTATAAAATTGAAAACATCAGCATGCAGTCTTCAGATCAATACATTATTACCTTTAAAACCCTCCAAATTCCAGAATTAAGCCCGAATAGACACAAGAAACTAGGCTTAATGGGAAGCAAATCACACAGGCACCTCACTTAGAATCTTAAAAGTTTTTGCTCACTGCTGGCTTTCATGATTAGGAAGTCCTTCTTCTCTAACGGTTTTGGCTAAGCGATGCCCACTTTAGGGTGGACCTCTCCTTGGAAAGCAATGAGCACTTCCAGCCTAGCATGGCAGATAAACGGTGCATAATGTTATTAGACTGTAGCACAAAACCTACACACAAAAAAATTCCCTTTTCTTCTGCGTTTTCTTACAAAGGGAATCTTCTCATTGATGGTATCAAATTGAATTTCCGTCAAGGCACCTGTGTCCTTGTTAAGAAGCGAAGAGCAAAACTAACAGAACATCATGAACAACAAATTGGAAGGCAGGCACAGACTGAGAGACTGCAAGAGTTATTTGTCTGATGTTATGTAACACTGGGTTTATTTCAATCCTGGTTTATTTTTGTGTCTGGAAAAAGTCTCTGCAAAATGAGAGTGGTGTATCTAAGCACCAGGAACTGGCTTGTGCTGCATAACAGAACACTGTGTGTGTGAACACAATTCCCTGCAGTTATGTATGATGCAATGACAGTTTATTGAATAAAACTAAGGATAATAAAATACTTTCACTGAATTTGTGAAATACAGAGCTCTGCAGAAACCCCCTCCTCCCCCATCAATTTCAGAGTTTAAAGACGTTATCTTCCTAACACGAAATTGAAACATCTGAGACTCCTAAATGTTACTCATTGCCTCCTCTGATGGATTAACCTTTCCATGGCCTTTATTAATAGCTTCAAAATCAAAAGACTAGTATTCATGCTGACATATCCTAAAGACAGCAATGGCAACACAATTCCTGGGGACTCTTTCAATAAGTTAATATTAGAGCCGGAGCCATGGCCTCATTGTTATTCTACAAGTGCTCTGTGTCTCCCCTCAGTTCAAAACCTGTTCTGATAGGAATCTCCCAGCAATAGCCAGCAATTTCAAAGAAATACAAAGGGAGCGGCGAGAGGAGCAGTGGGCAGGAAAAAAGACAGGAGGATGAAAAAAAGAGAGTGAGTGAGGAGAGCAAGAGCAAGAGAGAAAATGGCCATCAAAGCACCTAGTTTACTTGTCAAATCATATATCAGCTTCTTAAAAATTCTGGCTTACAGAAGTTTTTAATAACAGACATGCAGGTATCATTATATCATTTTTTTGGCTTTAGTTTGTTAAAGGAATTATTCATATAAAATTTAAAATTCTGTTATATTTATTTAAACTATATTTTCTAGAATGTTGGTGTCCAAACTACATTTAACCCTCCTCGCTTTGTATGTATAAAAACACATTTTCAAAATATATTTTTTTATGTTCCACAGAAGAAAGAAAGTCATACATGCAGGAATGACATGAGGGGGAGTAAATGAAGACAGAACGATCCCTTTAAAAAACAATCTGAGCCATTTTGCTTGATGGAACTGATTCGGATCATCTTGACATAAAGCAAAGCATCACATGTTGCATGGCTCCATGTAGTGACTCATCAAAAATAGGGAGATCAAATTTGGATTAGAGAGCAAAAAACCATCTCACAACCATTTGCAAAGCTTGAAGTAATATTAAGATGACTCGCACGTCTGTTGTGCCTCCTGACACCTTGCAAAATTGCTGTTTTCGCAATAAACACTCCATCGGATGTGGTAAACTAATGGAACAAACCCTGATGTTTTTAGTTACTTCACTGTCCCTCAGACCAGGGGCCAGTTGCATAAACTTAGCCGTTAGCTAGTCTTATTAATCAGTCTTATTTTTTTGTATTCAACTTAGACTAATCTACGCTTTTATATAACTGAAAAAAATAAAAAAATAAAAAATAAATATATATATATATATATATATAAAACCAGTCTTAAAAAAATTAGATGACTAACTTGTAAGACTAGTCTAAACCTTTTATGCAACCGACCCCAGGTGAAATCACAAACTCGAAAAATGTCAACAATTAACGCACACGATCATATTGTTCAGGCAAGGCCATAACCTTCTCTTGGGGGGCAGAAGCTGGCACACATGTAGGCTATTTTATTTATTTAAATTAATTAAAGAAATAAAGTATTGAACCTATGGACCATTTTTACAGACTGTGATGATGTGTTTCCACAGTTAACAATTAACATCACAAACCAAAAGTTTTTTTTTTTTCATTTAAAAAAAAAAAAAATGTACATTGCAACACTATAATTTGTGTTAAATTATTTTTGCATTAAATTAAAAAAAGTTTTAGAATACATTTAAACTATTTGAAAATAATATTTTTATTCTAAAATATGCACACTGACTCTAAATTGTATGTCTAATGTGTCTTAACAGCTCTGTTAAAGTTTCTTGTCTCTCACATTCAATTACGAATTACATTACATGGTTTACATAAATTATATTGGCTATTTTGAATTAAAAATGGCAACAAAAAAAAAATACAAATAAAAAATAGTTGCCTCACTGGATATTACTTACATTTCTGTCATAAAACAGAATTGTTGGAATTCGATCTTGGCTTCTGTGAACAGTAAAGCCTGCCTTCTTTGATTGGTCATCTAAAACATTTTGACATTTACTTTAATCGCTTAAAAAAATGTATGTGGTGCATAATGGAGTAATACAAGGGGGGACAATTTGGCCATATACAATTACGTGGATTTGTTCCCCTCAATGTCTGTAATGGTCATGGCCTTGAGTTCTGGAATTGTTTTCAGTGTATTTTAGGATCTTTAACTGTAGTAGTATAATGCAGGTTTGTCATTGTTCACTCAGCTGCATATCTCTGTTGCTATGGCTGCCTCTGTGAAGTAATGTGAGCATTGTTACCTGCAATTTGACTGCTCTCAGACACACCTGACTCTTGAAATAGAAGTCTCACAGAAAAACAGAGAGATTTTCCATCAAGAACTTGCTATGACTTTTATATCACACACCTCTAATAGCTTATTTGCAAATATACTCACTAAAATAAATAAAAACATGAATCACAAATAATTTCACACTGCTAATTCACACATGCCCACTTGTCTCACAGCTTTAATCATCAGTGATTTAGCTTGTGTTTTACTTCAGCAATGGCCAGGGATATAAGATGTCACTCTTGGAATTGTGAGGACATAGCTGGTTGATTCAAGGCTTTGAATTGATGGGGTCGGAATCAATCTGCAACTGAGCATGTGTGCAAGCAGCCTGAGATGATCGATGTCTCTAGAGACGCAGCTCAGTGACAGCTGAATATCCTGATTTTCCACTGCTAGGCATTGACGAAACGTAGCCAAAAAAGCATTGTGATTACCTGTTTAATGTGTCCCAGTGCTTATGCCCATTCCACCAGATTCCTTTCTTTTAGCCATGCATGAGTTAACTGCATCAGACCTTCATTACAAACAGAAAAAATATCACATATCCTGGTGTATATTTTTTGCCCACCTTGTGACATGTGTGACTCATTTCAAAACTTTTCAATGTGGCTCAAAGGTATTTTACAGTCTTGATGAAAAAATGAAAAAAAAAAAAAAAAAAAAGACATTTTCTCCAGCAAACAGAGTTTATTGAGTCACAGAAATTACCTTGAATCTACATAAAAACATGTTAGCCCAACAATATTCCTCCAAATGTCTGAGCAAACTATAAAAAAAAAAAAAAAAAAAAAAAAAAAAAAGACATTTTCTCCAGCAAACAGAGTTTATTGAGTCACAGAAATTACCTTGAATCTACATAAAAACATGTTAGCCCAACAATATTCCTCCAAATGTCTGAGCAAACTATTTCATATTCAAGAATATTGCTGATTTGTCTAGGGAGCTCCCAGCATGCACTGCAGCATGAATTAATTATTTGCCTACTGTTAATATTGTTTTGCTTTTTGCTGACTTAATTTATGCTGTTGTTGTTTTTCATTGTCACTGTTAGTTATTTGTGATGTGTTGATGTTCAGAGCTCATCTTTTTACTTAATGATGTTTTTTGATTGTCACAGTGATTGATGTTTGTGCGTTATATATTGAGCTCTTTGTGTATCTAAAAAAAGTACAGCAAATAATGTTTTTCCTTTGCAAGATTTTCTCTTCTTCAGACATAAAAAGTTCACTGAATATTAAGAATAATTTAAAATGATGCATAAAATTATGTATTGGTTAAGCAAGACATTTTTTTCATTTAGCAAACCATCAGTTGTTTGTTAAATAACTTATTACTATTAACAGTAGGACTATTATGTTGTGTATTACTGTATATTATATTCTTCTATATTAAAGACTTCTTATTATCAGGTTATTATAAAAATTCAGACATCTCAATGTATCATGTCACCTTGATTTTTAAATAACTTTTTTTTTAACACAAACAGTGCAGTAACATTAATTCCCTTTCGAGGGAACTTTGAACTGCATCCTCTAGGGGTTGCTATGGGGAACGCCTCGGCGTGACCCGTGTCTGAAGCATACATTCAAAACTACAACAAGTTGGCCGGCGACAGCCTATGACGTCACTACTGGTGCGGCCACAGTATAAAGGGGCGCCGGGAGAACACATCATCCTCTTCTTCGTCTTCAAGTGACTGTTTTGTTTGAAGCATGCATTCCAGTGGTAAGAACAAACGTTTTTTCCCCCTTGTCATGGCGAGCACTAGTAAGACGTTTAAGAGGTGTGTGGATCTGTGTCCTCGCTGTTTGACACCTGATGACACGCACGATCTTTGCGTCGTTTGTTTGGGCACGCGATGTCCTTGAGGGGACAATCTGCGTCCACTGCGAACGTTTTTCTATGAAAAAGCTCCGCTCTCGTCTGTCTCTCTTTTCGAGAAAGGAGGGGCAGCCGTCTGCTCCCCGTGGTTCAGGACCCACCACTGCCGAGGCACAGAAGAGAATGAGCTCGTGGGGATCGCAGACGGATGAGTTTAAGCAGGGGCTTTCCCTCTCGCGCTCATCGGCCACGGACGAGGGCAAGCTGCTGGATGATGATGATGCAATTTCCCCGACATCATCTGATCCAGTGGCTAGTGCTCTGCTGGGTTCTGCCCAGGAAGAGCAGGAGATGTCTGAGCAGGGTGAAGAAGTCGAGACGGAGCCCTCTCAATCCTCCTGCCCTGCGTATGATGAGCTGTTGGAGGTTATGGACACGTACCAAGAAGGTGGCGCCGTGGGGTCGTCTCGATGAGCATTATCTTTCTGACCATAGCCCCCCAGCTCAAGTGAGCCTTCCATTTCTTCCTGATCTCCATACGGGGATCGAGAAGGAATGGAAGAGGCCGTTTTCCTCCCGCATCCATAAGTTCCAGCATATGAGTTATGCCAACAATGAGAGGATGCCCCCTATAGAAGAGACGCTAGCTAGCTATCTCTCTCAAGGCTCCCTCCTTGCCATCTAAGCCCCTTCAGGATACAGCTCGCTTAAATGGCAGGGCATACGCAGCAGCAGGTCAGGCTGTCGCTTCGTTGCACACGATGGTGGTGCTTCAGGCGTACCAGGCTGATCTGCTGAAAGACCTGGATAAGGGTCAGGGCCTTTCCCCTGATGAGGTAGCTGAGCTGTGCCACACCACGGATCTTGCTCTCCGTGCCACTAAGCAGGCCGCCACTGCTATGGGCAGATCCATGGTGGTAACGGAGAGACATCTGTAGGTGAACCTGGCAGATATCGGGAAGAAAGAGAAGGGCTTTCTCTTCGATGCTCCAGTTTCGCCTTCCGAACTTTTCGATACCTCCGTCGAGACACTGGTCGAGAAGTTTAGGGAGGCGAAGGCGTGCTCAGCGGCCTTCAAAACCTTCATTCCACGAAGGTCCAGGTCTGAGCCCGAACAATGCAGGGGTCCTGGCCTGTCCCGGTCTGAAGATATGGGCACAGAAGGCTAGTGTCACGACTCGTGCCCCTCCCCCACCTGCGGGTGGGGCTAGGAGGAAGCGCGAGTCAAAGGGAGGTAGGCATGACCTGAGGGAGGTGATCCAGACGAGGCGTTCTCAACGCTCTCGTCCGGACCAGAGTAAGACCTGAAACATCTACTCACCTCCCTCAGGGGGTTTAACATCTGCCCTCATCTTCCCCTTCCTAATTCCCCTGTTACCACCATCAACTGAAGTCAATCAAAAGTACCGAGGTCAGGTGGGAACCTCCTGCGCTTGTATTGCAGTCTCTCATGCTGGACCTATGATGTTTTTGGTTAGGTTCTATGTCTAAGCATAGAAACTACCTTACTGATGGTCCGGACCCGAGGCTTCTTCGGACTTCGACTCCTGAACTGAGCTCATGCACGGGAACCATGGTGGGTGAGTATGATCCATTTCAAATCTATTCGCTGGTGGTTGTGTGAATCCTTCTGCTAGCCTTCTTTGCAGTGTTTCCGGGACCTGTCTGTTGTGTTTCTGATCTTGTTTAGGGTAGGTCCTCGGCGAGCACCCCCTCTGCTGGACTCAGAACCCTTGCTATCGACTCATTACGGTGATGGCCTCACTCATCGATACTGGATCCAGACTGGATGATAGCCCTGTTCTCGGCTTCATGCCTCCTGGATCATGTGGCCAAGTCATTAGGCTTCTGTGGGAGCCTTCTTGGTCATCAGGTCCCCAGTACAGCACTGCAATCCCAGGACCTGCGGGTCCTTCCTTCTGGTGAGCTCTCCGGAGTGTATGCTTTCCGAGATGCGCATTGGTGACTCCTCATATGACGGATTGTTCTATGGGGTGCGCCATTTCCATATATGTGTACTCTGTGTATGCTATGGACTGCTCCCTCAGAGTGCCACGGTCACATGGGGTCTCTAGGCCTGTCTAGTAACAGCCTCTATGACCCCTTAGTAACGGTATCACTAAAATCCATGTTATGGTAAGTGCGCACGCTAAGTCTCTGTGCACTTTCTAAAATCCATGCTGTGGTAAAGACACACATCAAGCATTTTGCGTTCTTTCTAAAATCCCGTATGGTAGGGGTTACACGCCGTGGCTTCGTGCCCTTTCTTTGAGTCGGTCAGGCCCCAGTTTCACCTTGGGCACCACTCTACCTATATATTCCCAGTGATACCGACTTGAACAAGGTGTTGCTACCAAGGGTCTGTTGAGACAATTCCTTCAGCGAGCTCATGCAGAGCAAGCGGTAGCCCCTGGGTGACAGGCCAAGGCCTAGTTGCTATCCTAGGCGCTTGGTCGTATCCCCTTAAAGGAATCTCTTCTTCTGATTCCAAGCCTTTGAGCTCTACCCTGGGTCCAGGAGGCCCAGCCCCTAACAGGTAAGTTTCTGGGGTATGTAGCTCAGGCATTTGGCTGAAGGGGATAACGTCACTGACAGCCGTCGAACTGTCCCAGGGGCAACTCCCTTAAGCTTTGGTAGAGTTGGTTCTTAGTGCTCGCCTTTGTGCTTGGCATGCACTCCCCTCAGCATGGTGGTGTGGGTATACCGTGCCCCATAGCGACCCCTAGAGGACCCAGTTCAAAGTTCCCTCGAAAGGGAACGTCTCAGGTTACATATGTAATAAAAGCATCTGCTAAATGACTAAATGTAAATGTAAATGTCATGGGTTTTCTGCTCTGGTCAACTTTCCTGAAGAATTTAGCTCCAACTAGGAATAGGTTTTGAGAACCGGTTCCATTTTAGAACCGTTTCCAAATATCCAAGAACCAGGTATTTGATAAGACACGTGCATTTAGATTCTGCTTAACGATCCCTGCCTTCACATTTTAATGTGATTTTAAATGATTTAAGCACAGGAAGAGAAATAACTTGTGCACTATTTGCATGCAGCGCACACATCTGAAGCGCAAGCACAGAGAACAGCGGGCCCGGTGCAGGTTCCCAGCCTGTGTCCATTGTCGAAGCGTTCCATGCATTTCCAGTGCAGAAAGGTTGTTCCGAGCCGGAATGGATTTCTCTTTCATATTTACCGACCATTATGCACAAAAATATGTCAGTATGTAATCATAAAAACAGATGTTTTTTGTCTTAAGTGAATGTAAACAGTTGTGAAAGAAAACGTCTCAGGTTACGCATGTAACTATGGTTCCCTGAGAAGGGAACGAGACACTGCGTCCTCTAGTTTCCTTGCCATGCTTCGGACACAAGCTTCAGACGAAGAAGCGGATGACGTGTTATCCCGGCGCCCCTTTATACTGTGGTAGCACCGGTAGTGGCGTCATAGGCTGTCGCCGGCCAACATGTTGTAGTTTTGAATGTATGCTTCAGACACAGGTCACGCCGAGGCGTTACCTAATAATAATAATAATAATAATAATAATAATAATAATAATAATAATAATAATAATAATAATAATAATAATAATAATAATAATAATAATAATAATAATAATAATAATAATAATAATAATAATAATAATAATAATAATAATAATAATAATAATAATAATAATAATAATAATAATAATAATAATAATAATAATAATAATAATAATTCAGATATTAATACCTGATTCTAGACAGGTTGTTTTTTTTTACCCACAGCACCATACAAATGAAAATAATAGAAGCTGAGTGTGGCGAGGGGGGTGTGGTTCAGCGAGGTCTGCACCGGGAGAGAGAGGCAGGAGACGAGCGGTGCGTAAGTAGGTCAAGCGCAAATGATAATCACCTGTGTCTCGTTTCAGTAATTGGTGTGGAGAGACCGGATAAAAGGGGCCACCTGGAGCATGGAAGGCAGAGAGAGACTGACTGGGAACGCGAGCCACCCGGGGAAACCGGGCTACTGGAGCAAAGCATATATAGAGCTATATTCTGAGTTATTGACGGAGAGTTTGAATGCGCAGTGAGCGCCTTGTTCTGTTGTATTTACTGAGAGACTTGAATAAACACTCGCGTCCCAGTCCGCCGACCCTGTCTTCTTCCTTCCTCCCTCTTGAACCATATCACACTGAGTATTATGCACCTGGTAATAAGTTGTAATTCAAGTGTTGCTCAGACTCATTTAATGATGTTCTACTGTTCAGTAATAACTGTTAAACATAAAACATAAACACCTGATGCTCTACAGAACACACAGAGGCCAGCCTGTGTCTACACCATTGTTACCTCACTCTTCATATGCGCCCACTCTAAATCCTCTAAAACCTGTCAGAGAAGGTTATGTGCTTGAAATCAATAAGAGCAACTTATGTTCAAAGTACCTGCGTACACACATAGTCAATTTAGGTGGCTTTGGTTCACTGCACTCCTGCTCACAGATTTCCCTGTTTCATTTCAGCCCACATCAGACATTTTCAGCCTTTTGATAAACAGGTTTGATAGTCTCATAACGTCCTAGCCAGGATATTCAGGTCATTAGCCACATTCCTTTCTCTTGGATTCATTCAACAGTGCAATTGTCCCTTATAGAGAGAGAGAGCGAGAGAGAGAGATTTCACAATTTTATTTGATTCTGATTCACAAATGCTTGATTGAGTTTGATTTAATTCTGAGAACTGGTTTTAATTACATTTTATTTAATTAAATTTGATTTAATCAAGGTTATGATTAAATTTTAATCTCTCAGAAATGTTGTAAAGTACAGCAGCCTATAGAGAACCCTCTTACTTGGTACATTACTGTCATATATAAAAAAACGCCCCAAAAAAAACTATTTAACGTTATTTATATTTAAACAGGTCTACAGTGCCGCCCACTAATATTGGCACCCTTGGTAAATACGAGCGAAGGTGGCTGTGAAAATAAATCTGCATTGTTTATCCTTTTGATCTTTCATTCAAAAAAATTTACAAAATTCTAAACTTTCATTGAAGTAAAACAATGAAAAGTGGGGAAAACTCACATTATGAAATAAATGATTTTCTCTAGTTCACATTAGCCACAGTTATTGGCACCCAATTATTGCAATGTCCTTTTCCCAAGATAACAGTTCTGAGTTTTCTCCTATAATGTCTGATGAGTTTGGAGAACACGACAAGAGACCATTCCTTCATCCAGAATCACTAGAATCACTAGATGCTAGAAGATATTATAAGACAGGCAGGTAGAGGGGTAAAAATAGTAATAGTAATAAATAATATATACAAATAATATTAATAATACTAATATTAATTATATAAATATACTAATATTAATGAAAATAAACTAGCATTAAAAAGGTTATTTATAACACCATTATGGTTCTATACAGCACTCTCAAAGCATGGTTCTTTATGGAACCCTACTCCATGTTGGTGCTTCTTCTCTTCAGTTCACCCCACTCATTTTCCACAGGGTTCAGGTCAGGGAACTGAGACAGCCATGGCCAGGGCCTCTAGCCCAATAATGTTGGGGGATCCAGTGGGGGCGGCAGTCATATTTCAGGGTGACCGTGCCACTCTTTATCACAACCCTGTTAAAAGTGCCAGTACGTGCGCTCATTGGCGCCCCGTCAGCTGGTGTCGCCCTAGGCGACCGCCTAGCTCGCCTATGCCTAGAAACGGCCCTGGCCATGGCAGAAGCTTAATTTTGTGCTCAGTGACACATTTTTGTGTTGATTTTGATGTTTGTTTTGGATCATTGTCCTGATGGAAGATCCAAACATGGTCCATTATAAGATTTGTTACAGAGGCAGTCAGGTTTAGATTTTTTATCTGTTGGTATTTGATAGAATCCATGATGCCATGAAAAAAACAGGCCCACAACATTATAGATCCAGCAGTATATTTAAACGTGGACATGGGGTACTTTTTATCCCTGTTTGCACCAAACTCATCTGGAGGGTTTGCTGCCAAAAAGTTATTTTTATGTTTCATCTGACCATAGAAGCCAGTCCCATTTGAAGTTCCAGTCGTGTCTGGCAACTGAATATGCTAGAGTTTGTTTTTGGATGAGCCAGGTTTTTTTTTTTCTTGAAACCCATTTGAACATGTGGTGATGTAGGGGCTGTTTAATTTTTATTTTTTTGTTGTCTTTCTGACCCCAAGATTCAACTACTCTCTGCAATTCTGCAGCTGTGATCCTTGGAGAGTCTTTGGCCACTCAAACTCTCCTCCTCACAGTGCAGGATGATATAGACACATGTTCTCTTCCAGGCAGATTTGTGACATCTTTAGTTGATTGGAACTTCTTAACTATTGCCCTGATGGTGGAAATGGGGATTTTTCAATGCTTTAGCTATTTTATTACAACCACTTTCTATTTTGTGAAGCTCAACAATCTTGTTCTGCACATCAGAACTATATTCTTTGGTTTTACTCCTTGTGATGGTTGATTAAGGGAATTTGGCCTTTGTGTTCCTCATGTTTAGAATCCTGTGGAACAGGAAGTCATGGCTGGACAATTTCATGTTCATAATCACCCTGATGTCCTAACAAAATGTAAATATGAATAGGAATATAATTCAGAGATATTTTACTCATAAGAATTCTAGGGGTGCCAATAATAGCCAACATGCATTGCAGAAAACTATATCTAATAAATAAAAGCTGCACAGTCGGTCCCCCACTGCGAAACTAAATTCTGTAACACATGGTATTAGGGCCTACCAAAATATCAGAAAGATATTAAACATAGGCCTAATATCTCAGTTTAGTGAAACATAGCCTGAACATTACATCGGAAACATGTATCTGAATGTTATCCCTGGGATGACACACTTTATTCATATAAACATTGATGTAAAATACTGTACTCCATCAAAAACACATTCAGAAATAATTGGAATCTATTTGCTTAAATGGTATTTGATATCTTTAACGATCTTGTGTCAAATTTAAAAGCAAAAAAAACAAGATTAAGTCATAATGTGTTTTGCTGAGCATTATGGACATTCTTCACTCAACATTAGTTGCATGTATATCTGTGCCATTGATGGTCTGCAGCAGTTTTGAAAGGAGGGTGTATCAGATTTGATCATATTTTGATTGTACTGATGAAACCTGCTCGACAACAAGAGGCATTGCCTCAGAGATGTTAACTGCAACAGCATATGGAGGGATGATGAGACCAGCCTCTGGAGGGGGGGTTTGAATCACCCAGGCTCAGTTCAGACCAGCCCTGTAGATTCTAGCAGGCGCGGGCAGCTTGTGAATTACAGGGCCTTTGAGAATAATGTTCATTCAAATGGATGGGCAGGCAGAAGCAGTACAAAATGGATGGCAGTAAAACATGGATTCCCTCAAATAACATTTGATAGAGTCTTTCTCTGAGCCCTGACTCTGGCACAACACAGTTGTTTTCATATTCCACTGAAACTCAAGCTGTTAAATGCAGACATACTAAAAATGACTAATATAAACATGTTTGAAGTTGCAGAGGGCACATCCACAAGAATTCTTGCGGAGTACAAAAGGCCATTGAGACAACACAGTGCCATCTCCTGGCTATATGACCTGAATTGTACATAACACTGTATATATGGTTTGAATCTCAATCGTGTGCCTAGTACACACAAATCCAGGGTCAATAATACCATAAATCAAAAGCATAATATTTAACAAACAATACTAAAACCTGTTAAATTGATCCAGCAGCAGCTTTGAGTCATTAAAAGAATCGACATGGCCATTCTGATCAGTTCATGAACAATATAAAATATATACTACTATTACTGTTTGTTGACAGAAAGTCCTGAAAGTAGACAAAGAGAACCCAATCAAACAAATGAGACAACAATATTGTGTGTATATATATATATAAATTATATTATACATATTAAAGGATGCATTCAATTCAGTGACATTTCAATGGAATTTATAGTATTAGAAAACATTTATATTTCAAATAATTGTTCATAAAAAAATAAAACATATTTCAAATGCTGCTCTTTTGAACTTTCTAGTCATCAAAGAATCCTAGAAAAAAAAAATTAAACAAGCTTCTTGAGCACCAAAGTCAGCAGATTAAAGGACCATGGTCCTTTTTGAAGGACCATGTAACAATGAAGACTGGAGTGGCTGCTGAAAATTCAGCTTTGCCATCACAGGAATAGATTACATTTTAAAATATATTAAACAGAAAACAGCTATTTTAAATTACAATAATATTTCACTATATTACTATTTTTACTGTATTTGTAATCAAATAAATGCAGCCTTGGTGAGCAATTCTGTCAAAAACATTTAAAAAAAACCCTTTCTTCAGGAATTAAAAAAAAACAAAACACTTGTGCACAAAACCAACAAATATACAGTTATAACTCTATCCCCTGGTTTCACAGACAAGGCTAAAATCCTAGACTAAAATGTAAGTCTGAGCTGTTTCAACTGAAAGAAACGTGCACTGACTGATCTTAAAATATATCAGCACCTTTGTTTTATCTTAAGATGCAAACCAGTAATGTTTTCTTCTAAGTACGTTCATAAAAATGACTTAAATGTCCTAATTGAACTATTGGCCTAATTCTGGCTTAGTCTAAGCCCTGTCTGTGAAACCGGGCCTATATTTCTAAGCAATTTTAGCTTATAAGCACTTTTATTTTATAGCAATTTCATTTGAATACAAACAGCTGCCAAATTAGGCAACAAATGTTAATCATGACATTATGATGCCATTGTTGCTAAGCATCATAGCATCCACACAAAAAGAAGAATGCATGCAAGCCATTCTAATCATTATTCTTACATTGCATTCTGTTTGCAGGTAATTGACATTACACTTTGTAAAAAAAATAAAAATACTGAAAAGAATATTGTTGTGAACATCATAGATTTTGTGCAAAAATGCATTAAGCATTTATTATTTTGAAAACATAGTGGTAACATTTGGTAACTTTACAGACTTAAATGTATCAAACAATGCCTTTATCTTCAGTAGGAAGAGCAGAGGGTTCTAGGCCACACTGTTTCATCTGCACAGCTATGTCAAATAAGTAGTCATAACATTCACACCTGAAAAATAATACAGATTTAAAAGATAAATATTGTATGCATACACAGAATATAGCCATGAGGTGTGCATTGCATTTCCTATAGCCTCACATTGTCTTTGCTTTCTCCCGGGTCTCTCCCCAGACGTAGACCCCATGTCTGCGGACGAGAACAGCACAGGAGTCGGGGTACATGTCCATGGCTCGGGCCATGCGCTCTTTTAAGTCTTTCTCCTCTGGGGTGTTCTCAATAATTGGAACAACTAGAGTGTCATCATACATACAAACAGAAAGTAAAAGCAGAAATTAAGATGCTGACATTACAATCACAACTGTTCGTTTTTGGATGAACTACTATAGGACAAGAAAGTGTTACAGATTACTAATGTAAAATGGCAAGAGTGAAGCCTCTTAGCAGCAAGTACAACCTGTAGTTTGTACCAGAGTTTCCTTTTCGAATCCCCTTGATCATCTCTTGATGCCTGATGCGGAATTCCTTGCCAGGAAACATGAGAGTTGCCATGACAGCAGACTTTGAGTGTGTATGGATAACTGCCTGAGCTCCTGTGGAAAAGAAATGCCAATGTCTTTTAAATAGAGTACAGAACAGAAGCAACCCACTGTGTGTGAACAGGTACCTCTCATTGTGTAGGCGTTCATGAAGAGGGGCGTGCATTGGCTTTTCTTCAGCTTTTTCTGTGGAGGTGGACAACTGATGTCCTTCTCATCAATATCACACACAAACAAGTCATCTGGCTATAAACAGGAGTGGAAAGATAGTTTGTTGGCGTTATTTCATTACCTGCCGCAACAACGTAGTATGACGCAATAATAAAAAAAAAAATAAAAAAAAAACTTACTTGTATTCTCGCCTTCTGAACACCTGAGGGAGCTATATAAATGTGCTCACTGGAAGAAGAAATAATTATGCATTTCAATAAATTTCATACATTTGCAAGTATATGGTACATGCATGTTTTTAATTTCTCACATAAAAATAAATTTGAAGGGCATTAAAGTAAACCTAGGAATGAAAATTCTGTCATCGTTTACTCACCCTCATGTTCTTCCAAACCTGTATGACTTTGATTCATCTCTAAAACACAAATTAAAATATTTTTTATTGAGACCCAAAAGGTTTCGGTCCCTCTATTGAAGGTCCAGGTAACCAAACAGGTTATAAAGGCATTGTAAAATTAATTCATATGAATCAAGTGGTTTAATTCAAGTTTTGTGAAGAAGTATGATCGCTTTATATGATGAACAGATTTAATTTAGGCCTTTATTTGAATGGTCGATGCACATACATGTATAGTGGATTACATATGGTACACAAGGAAGCTTGTGCATGTGTCTTAACTTTTTTGGACCTTTTAAGATTTGGTTAATCTTAAAAGATTTAGGATTTGGATACCTGGACTCTTAATGGAGAGACAGAAACCTTTTAATGAGTGTTTTGCGGTCTTGTGTGTTTTTGAACAACATGAGGGTAAGTAATTATTGACAGTATATTCATTCTTGGGTTTAAGTCACAAACATCATGGATGGATGGATGGATAGACAGATTAATTAATTCATTTAAAAAAGGGAAAATATTTCAGAGAGGACATCTGCAGACTGTGTCATGGTCAAGATATATTAGCATTTTTTACACCACACAATTTTGTCATCATAAAATATAATATTTGGGAGAAAAGTCGCTCTGTCAGAATTTGGTACATCTGTTTTTAAGACCTTTCCATTTCTTTATCATAAACACTTTTCACGTCACTGATCCACATAGCAAGTGAATATTGTGGAACACAGTGGATTTTATTATTGGAGTAAACTGCCTTGACTAACCCATGCCGCAGGCTTATTCCTCCCCCGGTTCCTGTCACCCAGCCCAGCTTATCAGCACACGAGGATGGTCCTTATCCTTAAACAATAATATCTGTTACTGCATGGTCACCACCATAACGCACACTCCTGATCAAATCTTTAATGCTGTTGTCTCGATAATAAGGAAGCTTATTAGATTCTGGAGAAACAACGATATCGAATATTTCTGATTCCACAAAACCAGGCACAAGGACATTATATTTATAGTTTTACCCCTATTTCCTTTCCGTTGCACTCCGCTTGTACAGTGTTTATCATCGACGACATTCTTAACACACTGAAAAAGACTGTAAAAATAATGCTGAACAGACTCAAGCTTTTATGATTAATACTTCAGTTCGTTTCGAGGCGCTAATCAGCCCACAACAACTCGCTCAAAACCAACACCTGATGCAACAGCAAGCACTTAGAAGCGGAAGAAGGAAGTGCAGATCTTTAAAAGATAAAAGACCCCCAAACAAGGAGGTAGGCACGTGTCAAAAATGTCAACACACACACACACACACACACACACACACAGACAGACAGTTAAACAGTCTATGGTTTGCTTAGCTAACTAATTGTGGACATTGCCTAGACTTTTATCGTTTTTATACAGCTAGATAAACCTAAGCTTAACAGAAAACTTTCTGTATTTTTACAATTAAAATATTATGGTCAAGTAGGTACAAACATTAGCTTAAACAATTGGGTACATTAATTCATTGTACGCAGGATTGTAAGCAAAATAAAAGAGTTTTGGATAGAAGTCAATAATATGATATGACATCTAGTTTTTCATCTTGTGTATATTTCCAGATAACTGGATTATTAAACGAATTTCAAGCATTGATAAGCATGTGTATTTTACATGATAAATGACTCATTGGCTCCCCCCTACTTCTCAGGAAGTAACCAGTCAGAGCCGGTTCACAAATCGAACTGAATCGAACTTTAGTTCCAGGTTGATGACGCTGGACGCATATGGGATTACATCTCTGCCACAATTCTGTGCGCGAAAGATCATATTTTGAGCGCACAAAAGTGCATTTTGCACGCGCGTGAACTGAGTTTTGTGGAGAAAATGTTTGTCTCGCAAAGAAGAAAGTATTTCGAGCGCACGAAAATCAATTTTGCATTTAAAATAAGTTTTTGGATGTGTGCAGACTCGTTTGCGCGTGCAACGTTTCACCAGCTTGCTCACCTGATGCCTGCCCTCAGTGCTCGCTAAATGCCAACAGCTGGCTTGCTCAACACAACCCAGCCTTACAATATGCCATAATTCCAGCCAATCAGAGACGAGGCTGCTAAATTCTGATTGGCTGCCTTGACAACCACTCACAGCATTTCTTGCATTACCACGTCAGCAGAAGAGGAAAAATACAGTGCATGCATAATTATGCAAGTTGATATTCTGATCATATTTTTTTCCAAGCACATTTTACCAATTCCAAACGACATCAATCTTAATAACTACTATTAATCTTTTATTTAATCATTTATAATTGATATACAATTATTCATGAAGGCTGGAAGTGAAAAATGTCTTATATTCAGGTGTGCATAATTATTAAGCAGATTTTCTTTTACAGATAAAATAAGCCAAAAAAGAGATTTAACTCAGACTGAAAGTCAAAAATTATTAAATGCCCATGAGAAATATTCAAAACTAATACAATACTAGAAATTGCAAAGTTAATGCATAACCATTGGACAGCAAAATGCTCAGTGGGTCAGCAGGGTCAGTCAAAAACATGTGGAGAAGAAAAGATGCATGTTAACTGCAAAAGAATTA
>NW_015546151.1:0-2610 GCF_001515605.1 Sinocyclocheilus anshuiensis | reverse complement strand
AACTTAATCAAACAAGCAGAGGTCAAGACACAGATTAGGCAGTATCGTAGGGCAGACAGAATGGTGATCATAGACAGACCTGAGATCGGGGCAGGCAGATATCGTTCGGAAACTGGAGCAGTCATAGGTCAGGGCAGGCGGCAATCCAAAGTCGACAGTCCAGTATCCAGAGCACAAGTCCAAGAGGCAGGCAGCAAACAACACGAGAAGAAGGCAGGCAGAGGTAATAACAGAAGACAGTCCACAGTAACCAAAATAACGCTCAGAGATGTTCACCAAGGCAAAACAAGACTTCGCAGTGAACCTGGGTGAAAGAGCTCCTTAAATAGTCTAACGTAATGGGGAACAGGTGTAGGGGAGTAATCAGTGACAGGTGCAGGGCTGATGGGAAATGTAGTGCGGGAAGGAAACTAGTACTCAGGTGATGGGGCCCTCTGGTGGCCCGAAGGAAGAGTAACAGGGGCGCTCTCCGTGACAGAGCCCCCCCCCTGCGAACGGCTCCGGAAGTGAGGAGGTGGTCGACGCCGGGGTCTTCCGCGTGGTCTGGGGGCCGGCCTCTCCGGATGGTCTCGGTGGTACTCCTCAATAAGACTGGGATCTAGAATGTCGTCTGCATTCACCCAGGACCTCTCCTCTGGACCGTAACCCTCCCAGTCGACCAGATATTGGAGAGTTCTCCCCCGGCGTCTGGAGTCGAGCAGTTCTCGCACCTGATAGATCTCCTCGCCCTCCACCGTTACGGGTTGGGGACCCTGGTCCTCGGGCGCCTCCTCTCCTCCCTCACCGGGGCCAGCAGCGGGCTTCAGCAAGGAGACATGAAATGTGGGAGAAACACGGAAGTGATTAGGTAAGGCCAATTTAAAAGATACAGGGGTAATTTGTCGAACAATTTGGAACGGACCTACGTACCTGGGACTGAGCTTACGGCATGGCAAACGGAGACGGAGGTCACGAGTGGATAACCATACCCACTGGCCAACACTATATTCTGGGTTGGGACGGCGATGCCGATCAGCCTGAATCCGCTGACGTCTTACAGCCCGCTGTAAATGATGATGAGCCTGATTCCAAGTCTCCTCACTTCTCTGAATCCAGTCATTGACGGTGGGATTGTTCGACGGTTCTCCTGACCAGGGAAACAGGGGTGGTTGATATCCCAGAATACACTGAAATGGAGTTAACCCCGTAGAGGGTTTGCGGAGAGAGTTCTGAGCGTATTCGGCCCACATGATATAACGACTCCAATCCTGTTGATTTTGACTACAATATGAGCGAAGGAACCGAGTAAGCTCCTGGTTGAGTCTCTCTACCTGACCATTGGATTGTGGGTGGTAGCCCGAGGTGAGGCTTACATTGATCTCCAGTGCCTTGAAGAAGGCGGCCCACAGACGGGAGGTAAACTGGGGACCCCGGTCGGAAACGATATCCTCCGGTAAACCATAGAAGCGGAAGACTAGATTACATAAGTGTTCAGCCGTCTCCAGAGCGGTAGGTAACCTCGGCAAGGGAATGAGGCGACAGGCCTTAGAGAAACGGTCAATTACTGAAAGGATAGTAGTATGGCCATTGGAACTAGGTAGGTCGGTGACGAAATCAATGGCAATGTGTGACCAGGGACGTTGTGGGATGGGTAGCGGGTGAAGGAGCCCTGCTGGTAGTAGGTGGGATGGCTTCTGTGTGTTGCAAACCCTGCATTCCTGAATCAGACGAATAGTATCCCCTCTCAGTGTAGGCCACCAGAACCGGTTCTGAAGTAGTTGGATGGTCGCATTAATACCTGGATGTCCTGAGCTGAGCGAAGCATGAACGTGTGCGATCGTTCTCTCTCGAAGAGGTACAGGGATAAATAACTTATTCTGGGGGCATTCGGTAGGGACGTTGTGTTCGGTATTAGCCTGCTCAATCTCAGTAATGATGTCCCACTGGACAGGTGACACGATAAGAGTAGGGGAGATTATATGTTCAGGCCTATTGGAGTCAGTATCTCTCTCGAACTGCCGTGACAGAGCGTCCGCCTTTGTGTTCTTGGAACCTGGCCGGTAGGTAACAGAGAAGTCAAACCTGGAGAAGAACAGAGACCACCTAGCCTGCCGTGGATTGAGTCTCTTCGCCGTTCTCAAGTACTCCAGGTTACGATGGTCGGTTTGAATGGAGAATGGATGTTTTGCCCCCTCCAGCCAATGACGCCATTCCTCGAGTGCAGCTTTAATGGCTCCCTGTCACCTGTCACCAACATCATAATTTCTCTCCGCTGGACTGAGTTTGCGTGAATAATAAGCACAGTGAAACATCTTAGCAGGAGAGCCCCGACGTTGTGACAGCACTGCCCCGAGTCCGATGTTGGAAGCGTCAACCTCTACTATGAATGGAAAACTGGGGTCAGGGTGGTGTAAGATGGGAGCGGTGGTGAATCGTTGCTTCAATTCCTGAAAGGCCTCGCGGGCAGCAGGTGACCAGTGAAGATGGCTAGAACCCCTCTTTGTCATAATTGTGAGAGGTGCAGCTACGGAGCTGAAACCTCTGATGAAGTGACGATAGAAGTTGGCGAATCCCAGGAAACGTTGAAGCTCCTTAATGGTAGATGGTAGTGGCCATTTTAGGACTGCATTG
>NW_015546150.1:66302-70015 GCF_001515605.1 Sinocyclocheilus anshuiensis | reverse complement strand
CCCCTCCCTCTCTCTCTCGCTCTCGCTCTCTCTCTCGTGCGCATGCGTGAGCGTTTGCTGTGAGTCGGGAGAGTGCGTGTGGTGAGTTTGAGTTTCGTTGAGCGTGAGTGCAATTTTGCAACTTTTTTGTTTAGTGTTAAGGATAGTTTTGTTGGTGTGTTGATCCGGGCCGCGTGCTACCTGTATTCGGTGAAGCATGGCGGCCCCGGTTTCAGGGGTTTTGAGTACACTCACGCGGCGTCATGCAGTGAAGGTGGCGTCTGCGGTGAGCGTGGAGAAGTGTTGTATGGCTATAGGAGAAGCTGTGGGCCATGAGTGCATTTTGTCGGCATCAAAAATGAATAATGCAAATGTCATATTTCTAAAAACAGTAGACAAAGCTAATGAGTTAGTCGAGCAGGGGATTACTATTGATGGTTTATTTACACCTGTTCTCCCTCTGTCAATGCCATCTAAAAAAGTAACGTTGTCTAATGTTCCTCCATTTATCAGTGACGAGTTATTAGCACAGTCCCTTTCCCGTCACGGCAAGTTGGTTTCTATAATCAAAAAGATCCCGATTGGAAGTTAATCTCTTTTGCTGAAACATGTTGTTTCGTTTAGACGTTTTGTTTATATGATTGCAAAAGACGACGCTGAGCTGGATCTTACGTTTAAATTTCGTATCGATGATTTTGACTATGTTGTATTTGCAACAGCAGGAAAAATGAAGTGCTTTGGTTGCTCTAAAGTGGGACATTTAGTCCGCGATTGTCCTGAAAAAAAAAGAAACGTCAGTAATCGAACAAAATGTGGATGACGCAACTGTTTCACCCGCGACAAGTCAACCCATGGTAGTCCGTGCAGAGCCGGAGGCGTCCGCGGCAGAGCAGGCCACAGAGGATCGGACCGAGATTGAGCAGATCGGAACAGAGCGCGCTGAGCCTGAGCCGGTTGCGGCAGAGCTGCAAGCGGTTTCTCAGATTCATTCTGAGATATTTGAAATAGAGTCTGTTAACAAGAAAACAGACGATGATAGACCCGCGGGTTCTATTAATGAGGATACATGTGAGAGTAATGGCATTGACATGGATGCAGAACAGACACTGTTTAAAGTCCCTTTAAAGCGAAAGAAAAGTGATAGTACTGGAGATTTGAGACTTGCAAAGAAAACAGATATAGCTGAATGTGAAGACCAGGGTGACTCAGAGAGTGGCAATGAATCAGATTCTAGCGTCTCTCTTTCACAGAGTGAATGTGTGAGTCGCAGTTATGAAGTGGATGATATTAAACTTTTTCTGAAATCAACGAAAAACAGAAGAGGAGTAAGAGTAAATGAATATTTTCCTGATGTCAAACAATTTATTGAAAAGACAAGGTGTTTGATGACTGAAGGCTTTTTTACCAATAAGGAAGTGTACCTGTTAAAGAAATTGGTGAGAAAACTCAATACTGAATTAAGTAATGATGGTGGTGAAAAGAGCTGATTTGATGATATTCAGTGGTTTGTTTTTACTGTTTTATTTCTCATTTCTTATGAGTGAGGTTAATATTGCATCAGTGAATGTAAATGGAGCTAGAGACGTGAGAAAAAGAGTATTACTATATGAAACGTTTAAACAGAAAAATATAGGTGTTATTTTCCTTCAAGAAACTCAGTGATTTTAAGAATGCTGCAGATTGGTCTAGGGAATGGGACGGTATCTCTATCTTAAGTCACAACACTGCTGTCAGTGGAGGAGTTGCTGTTTTATTTTCAAAAAGCTTTAAGCCAGTTTCTTATGATGTTGAAGAAATTATAAAGGGCAGACTTTTAAAAGTTAGAGCTCTATTTGAAAATCACGTTTTTGTATTTTTTTGTATCTATGTTCCTACTTCAGGGGTTGAAAGAATGTTGTTTTTAAGTACCCTCAATTCAACTCTACAGAATTGTAATAGTGAAGAGTTTTTGGTTTTGGGAGGTGATTTTAATTGTACAGAAGGAAATCTTGATCGGAATCACATTGAACCCCATGGCCCCTCCCGTAAGAGACTTATTCAAATCATTAAAGCACATGAGCTGTGTGACATATGGAGACATTTTAATGAGAATCTAAGACAATATACGTGGTCTCATACCCGTGAAAATGTTCTATCTTTAGCTAGGTTGGATAGGTTTTACAGTTTTAAACATCAATGTGTTATTTTTAGTAAGTGTTTTATTGTCCCTGTTAGTTTTTCTGATCATAGTATGGTGTGCTGTTCTTTTATTTTAAATTCAATTAAACCAAGTAGTGCTTACTGGCATTTCAATAGTGCTTTGCTTAATGATAAAAAATTTAAAGACACTTTTAAATACTTCTGGGAAACTTTTAGAGCTACCAAGAACTCTTTTCGAACCTTAGGGCAGTGCTGGGATTTTGGCAAAGTGCAAATTAAACAATTCTGTCAACAATACACTCGGAACATCACTGTACAGTTATCAAGGTCGATGAAAACCTTGGAGACATCAATAGTCAAACTTCAAGAGTTAGCTGATTCGACAGGGGGGAATAATGTTTTAGAAGCTCTTTCAATGAAAAAAACTCAACTTAGTGATCTTTTAGGAGTTAAGGTGCAAGGAGCTCTGGTTCGGTCCCGGTTTCAAAATATTGACCAAATGGATGCTCCAACAAATTTTTTCTTTAATCTGGAAAAAAAGAATGGACAGAAACGGTTTATACACGGGCTGCATTCTGAATCCGGCATATTAATTTCTGATCCTGTTGATATTAGAAAGAGAGCAGTTTGTTTTTATGAAAAGCTGTATAGCTGTGAATATGTTGCAGAGCCTGACATTGAAAATGTATTTTCTGAAAACTTGACACAGGTGTCTGAGGAAGCCAATGAGAAACTCGGTAAGGCTTTGAGCCTAGGTGAGTTGTACAAGGCCCTTCAGGGCATGGAGGCTGGGAAGGCTCCTGGCATTGACGGTCTCCCAGTAGACTTTTATAAGTCTTTCTGGACAGTGTTGGGGGAGGATTTGCTCATGGTGCTCAGTGAAAGCTTGGCTGGAGGGCGGCTGCCATTGAGCTGCCGTAGAGCTGTCCTTACACTCCTCCTGAAAAAAGCAGACCTGACAGACATTAAGAATTGGCGCCCTGTGTCACTTCTCTGAACAGACTACAAACTGCTCTCTAAAACATTGGCAAACAGACTAACAGAAATAATGGAGCAAGTTATTCATCCAGACCAGAGCTATTCTTTTGGTTTTGGAGACAATTTTTATTTCCAAAATAAAACTACTGTATGCTGGGGCCACATGTATGATTAAAATGGCTGGTGGCCTCAGTATTCCTGTGAAAGTCAATAGAGGCATTCGGCAAGGTTGTCCTATTTCAGGTCAACTTTATAGTATAGCCATTGAGCCTTTACTATGTAGACTGAGAAGACAGCTAACAGGTGCTACAGGTCAATACATTGGATTTTAAGTGTCCTATTAAGCTCTGCATATGCAGGCTACCCCAGCTGTCCTATAGGGGGAGAACCCTGGTCTGTAACAACCTGGTTGCATCATCTTTGTGGCACGAAATGATGATTCTAGAGCCTCCGGAAGACCTAAAATGTATTATTTTTTCTCTTTTGATGTCAATCTAAATTTTTAAACTTTTTGTTATAAAGAGACCTTAAAAGTCAAAGTCTCTCGCTCTCTCTCTTTCTCCATCTCTCTCGCACTCTCTCTCTCTCTCTCGCGCTCTCTCTCTCTTTCTCTCTCT
>NW_015546150.1:62482-66014 GCF_001515605.1 Sinocyclocheilus anshuiensis | reverse complement strand
CATCAACACTAACTGCGGTTACTGAAACCACGCCTTCTTTCTTTGCGTGCACATTTGGGCGGCATTATGAAAATATTTCCACATAGTGAGGTAAATATGTGGGGGCATGTTAGAACGAGCCATTTTAGGGGGCGTGGCAGAGTCTTAACTTTGATAAAGAATATCTCTTTGGGGGGAATGGTTTAAATTTAAGGTTAAACAAATAGCAATTGATATAGGCAAATTTTTATCAGTGAGGAGAAAACAAAAACAAAGGGAACTGATTGGAGAAATAA
This sequence comes from Sinocyclocheilus anshuiensis, assembly GCF_001515605.1. Lineage (NCBI taxonomy): Eukaryota > Metazoa > Chordata > Actinopteri > Cypriniformes > Cyprinidae > Sinocyclocheilus > Sinocyclocheilus anshuiensis. Next base: position 65,739 of record NW_015546150.1, on the reverse strand, counting down.
ACTCATTAGCAGTTAATACACAAGAATCGCCAGAAAATTCAGCAAAATTACAGTCACTGCAATCTCAACTAGATGAGTTGTATTCAGAAAAACCAAATGGAGCTTATATTCGATCAAAAAAGTTCATCATATTTTTTCGGCCTTGAAAAACAAAGACAAACAAAGAAAAAAATAAGTAAGCTTAAGATTAATGAAATTATAACAGGCGATCAAAAAGTAATTCAAAATGAAATTTTGCTTTTCTATTCTAACCTTTATAAATCCAATTACAAAAAAGCTGACTGTGATTCTTTATTTGTGATTATAAGAGATAAAATATGTAAACTAAATGAGGAAGACAAATTCTTAATTGAGGATGAGTTGACTTTAGAGGAAATGGATGTAGCTTTAAAACAAATGAATAATAGTAAATCACCAGGTATAGATGGATTAACTACTGAATTTTTAAAACATTTTTGGAAAGATATTCGGAAATTATTATATAATGCATTTTTAGAATGCATTCAGGAAGGAAGCTTATCACCTACTATGAAAACTTTGAGACTTTAGTCTTTGCAACTTCAGGGATCTTATCTATGCACAATCAGCTTGTAACACTCCAAAGAGAAAGGAAAACTTGAAATCGCATCATATGACCCCTTTAAGAAACCTCAAATTTCTCCTAATATTTGGAAGTTTAATAATGACTTGTTAAAGAATGATAGATTTTATCAACAGGTGTTGGCTCTCATTGAGGAGATTGAAAAGCTAGATATGTCTAACTTAAATAAATGGGAATGGTTTAAATTTAAGGTTAAACAAAGAGCAATTGATATAGGCAAATTTTTATCAGTGAGGAGAAAACAAAAACAAAGGGAACTGATTGGAGAAATAAACTCATTGGCAGTTAATACACAAGAATCACCAGAAAATTCAGCAAAATTACAGTCACTGCAATCTCAACTAGATGAGTTGTATTCAGAAAAACCAAATGGAGCTTATATTCGGAGAAAAAAGTTCATCATATTTTTTCGGCCTTGAAAAACAAAGACAAACAAAGAAAAAAATAAGTAAGCTTAAGATTAATGAAATTATAACAGGCGATCAAAAAGTAATTCAAAATGAAATTTTGCTTTTCTATTCTAACCTTTATAAATCCAATTACAAAAAAGCTGATTGTGATTCTTTATTTGTGATTATAAGAGATAAAATATGTAAACTGAATGAGGAAGACAAATTCTTAATTGAGGATGAGTTGACTTTAGAGGAAATGGATGTAGCTTTAAAACAAATGAATAATAGTAAATCACCAGGTATAGATGGATTAACTACTGAATTTTTAAAACATTTTTGGAAAGATATTCGGAAATTATTATATAATGCATTTTTAGAATGCATTCAGGAAGGAAGCTTATCTGTCATGACTTTGGTCTGATCTGCTGTGTTTTGTCTTTTTCTGTGTCTGTGTGCTTGGTCTCTGAGCACATGGGTTTTGTTTTGACAGCTCACCATGTGCTCCGCTGTCTGTGTGGCGTTTTCCCCTCCCACTCGTTATCCTTAATTCTCTTTTGTGTTTTCCGTCACACCTGTTGCCATTCATTCCTCATTAGCCCTCCTCTATTTTAGAGCCTCGCGTGCTTAGTCTTTTGTCAGACCGTTGTTATATGTTGTGCAACGCTTCGCTCGTGACCTTCCGGTCATGTTTGCTTTGTCTTGCCGTGTTGTCCTTTTAGCCCTGAGTGCTGTTTTGTTTTGAACTTCTCCTTCTCATCCTGCCAGTCGAGATCTGTTCTACTACCTGCCCTGGCTATCTCTAGCTCTGTCGAGATTCTGAGACATTGCCCTAGTCCCTCCCTGCACGCTAAACGCTCTCGTCGGGGAGCTCAGTGAGTCCTCAACGCTGCGTCACGAACGACGGTCTGGTCAGTGCAACTTTGACGCTGCGTCATGCATTTTTAGAATGCATTCAGGAAGGAAGCTTATCACTTACTATGAAAACAGGTTTAATAACCTTGCTACCTAAACCCAAAAAACAATTGCTATTATTAGATAATTGGAGACCAATAACTCTATTATGTACAGATTATAAATTACTTGCCCTGGTGTATGCTAATCGTCTTAAACATGTACTTGGGAAACTTGTATCTGATTGAGTATCAATCAGCATTCATTAAGGGAAGATATATTCAAAACCATATTAGACTAATCCTGGATATGATCGACTATCAATCATCGATACAATCAGAAAGCCTCAGTTTATTTATAGATTTTTTTTTAAAGCATTCGATACGGTGGAGCATGAATTTATATTTATTACGCTTAGAATGTTTGGGGAAGGGTTTTGCAAGGTTATTAAAATGTTTTATAACAACATTTATAGTTATATATCCCTTAATCCAGGTATGACTCCTAGAATTGAGATTTTGCGTGGAATTAGACAAGGATGTCCAATCTCTCCAAAACTGTTTATATTATGCACTCAAATGTTAGCTTATATAGTTGTCAACCATCATCAATTAAAAGGAATAACCATTTCTGATTATGAATATCGAATTAGTCAATTTGCTGATGACACAGTAATATTTTTAAAAGATAAATCTATAGTTAAAAAAGCCCTGAATATTATTTCAGTTTTCTCTAGAGTATCAGGCTTATGCCTAAATTTGAAAAAATGTGAACTTTTCCCTTTGTTTTCATGTAATGAAGAAAATATAGAATCCATTCCTGTTAAATCTGAAATGAAATACTTAGGTTTAATAATGTCTAAAGAAATACAAACGAGAGAATTAGTAAACATAGATGAGAGAATTGACAGTATGAAAAAATCCCTTAATCATTGGCTTATGAGAGATCTGTCTATTATGGGCAGAATCCTCTTGACCAAAGCAGAAGGCATATCTAAACTAATTTACCCATGTTACTCTCTTTATGTTTCTCCTCAACTGATAAAAAAGGTTAACTCTATTATGTTTAATTTTATATGGAAAAACAAAACAGATCACAGAACAACAACACCCGGACTCTGTTTTAATCAGTCTCGGGGACTTTAATAAAGCAAATCTCTCCCGTGAACTGCCAAAATACAGACAGCACATCACATGTCCCACCAGAGACAGTAATATATTGGATCACTGTTACACCAAAATAAAGAATGCATATCACTCTGTTCCACGGGCCGCTTTAGGACTCTCTGATCACTGTTTGGTTTGGTCGGTACCTACAGGCAGAAACTGAAATCAGCTAAACCTGTATTAAGGACTGTAAAAAGATGGACTAAT
>NW_015546150.1:55511-61526 GCF_001515605.1 Sinocyclocheilus anshuiensis | reverse complement strand
CATATCGAAGTTAGAAATTCAAATATTGTGACAAAATTAATTTTGTAGGGTGCCACAAATTTGTTAAAATTTCCAAAGGGTGCCGCGACTAAAAAAAGTTGGGAAACACTGATCTAACACACATACTCAGTCTACATTTCAATTTGCACATAATATACCTGTACATACAACTGTCTATTGTTATATACCTGTACATACAATTGTCGATTTGTATATTTTTTTATTCCTTATTTTACTTGTTCTATTTTTTATTTTTTATTTATTTTTATTTTTTATTATCTGTGTTTTTTTGTTCTGTCACTGTCATTCTGTTACACTGTGGAAGCTTCTGTCACGAAAACAAATTCCTCGTATGTGTAAACATACCTGGCAATAAAGCTCATTCTGATTCTGATTCTGAATACACTGGGGAAAAAAAATTATAATTGTATGCCGTCGCTTCCGCTCTGGAATGGCGTTCTGGCTCTGATGACGTCAGTTTGACGGCTGGGGAGAATCCTCTTAAGTCATGATGAAAGGACTGCTGTTTCCGGGTCCATGCCTCTACTTATTTCACTTGAGAATACTATCTCAACAGCCATTTTTTATGAGCACTATTTAATTAATATTACATATTTAAGCTAAGCATTTAAAAATTTGCTGTGCAAACTACAGTCTCCGTGCTCACAGTGTCTCAGACAATAATATTTTAGCTGAATCACCGTCAGGCCATCTGGGATTTCAGTATGGATTTATTTTTTTTTATCATGTAATTTTTCAGTATTACATGACATCGTGAGTGTGTATATGCACAGTTTGTTGTTTTTTGGGGGACATCTGGCAGAGGTTAGGACCCAGAAGCGGTGAAGCGTGATGTCAGACGTAACAACGTAGCAGATATTCTTAACCCCTCCTATCCAACCGTGAATCTGCTATGAGCAAGAGGTGGAGTGGAGGTGCACCACAATAAACCCCTGCCCTTTATTCAATATTCTGTTTCACTTGGAAATACATCACAACAATCACAACACTGAAGTCAGTTGCAACTTCCGGTTCACGGGTACTTTGATACTGATATTTTTCAAGGTATTGAAGTTAGAAATTCCTGTATCATGACCACTAATTCACGTACTTTGTCAATAAGATAAAAGTGGGTTTTGTTCAAAGTAGCCGTTATGCACATAGATTTTTGATATGAATATTTTTTGGTAATTCATTAAATATTGCCGGCTAAAAAGTAACTAGTAACTAGTACTCTGAGTAGTTTTTGAGAGGAGTACTTTGTACTTTTACTTAAGTACTGTTTTGACACCAGTACTTTTACTTGTAATTGAGTGTTATTTAAAGGGGTCATATTATGCTTTTTTAAAGATCATTATTTGGTGTATTTGGTGTAACAGAATATGTTGACATGCTTTAATGTTCAAAAACACATTATTTTTCAAATACTGTACATTATTGTAGGTACTCTATGCCCCGCCTCTTTCAAGTGATTGGCCGAACACCGCAAGCACTTGTCGGAAATGTAACGCCCCTTACCATAATCGCGAGCTTCATCTTTCAAAATAAATGTAAAGACAGAGCCCGAAAGGGGAACAGAGTCGCGTGACAGACACAGTGATGAAGCTGGTATGTGTTTGCAGTACACAAGCCACGGTTAAGACAGCTGATTCCACTGTGATGTGACCTGTCTCTCTCTCTCTCGCTCTCTCTGACACACACACACACACACACGATGCGCAAAACTCCGCATTTGAACAGTCAATAGCAAATACTTAAACTAATAACAAAACAGTAGCTGATTCAGAAGCGCCAGATTGTCATAGCAAATATTTCCACATAGTGAGGTAGATATGTGGGGGCGAGTTAGAACGAGCCATTTTAGGGGGGCGTGGCAGAGTCTTAACTTTGATAAAGAATATCTCTTTGGTTTTGAGAGTTTAGTCTTTGCAACTTCAGGGATCTTATCTATGCACAATCAGCTTGTAACACTCCAAAGAGAAAGGAAAACTTGAAATCGCATCATATGACCCTTTTAAGCAATGTAACAGTACTTGTACTTAAGTACAAATTTTCAGTACTCTTTCCACCACTGTGAATTATATTATAATTCATAGTACATTAGTCCATTACCAGAATGGTTGCTTTAAACTCACTAGAAACGTCGTCTGTGTTCACTGGACACATCAAGAAATAAATTATTGAATTACTTTTTAATAACGGGAATACACAGGTATAAATACCCTCGTTTTTCTGGTTTGTGTTGTGACGGGTATCATTTTGAGGATGTGGCTGCAAGTAACAAGGTGGTAGAGAACGGCTCCTGGGAGGTCAGAGGGGTGGAGCAGGTCCTACACTCAGAACTATCAATGCAGGAATGCAGCTCTGCCTGGCTGCTGGAGCTCAGCTGATCTCTAAATTCAATAAGGAGGTGTGTCTTTACTACATTGCATTTGCAGTGGAAATGTTAATGTGTCCCAGACAACACCGAAGTCAGTGACCATAATTATTTTGCCAAAAACAAAGGTTCTAAATCTAGCACTGTGTAAAAAGGACTGTGAATTAAAAAAAAAAAAAACAGGAAAAGGCCTACATACACAAAACTGTTAATCAAGACGATTAATCAGTTGGACACAGTAAATCTTCAGTGTGCCTAACACCAACAGCATTTACTTTCTAGTTGTTTTTTTGTTTTGTTTTTTTAATGCAAATAAAAATCCCTTCAAAAGAAATGCAAAAAGAAATCCCTTAACTGAGGGTTTAAGATCCAAAGCTGTCACAGTTCACTTTTGCTTTGACCTCATGCATAAGTGATGATTCACCAGCTTTCTGTGGGTGGTTTGGGGTTATATTGGATGGCAAAACCTTAGTTGAGCAACTGTGTGACTTCTCACGCTATCAGTGATTTCTTAAGTTACTAATATTTGTTCCTTTCATCAGCTTACATTTTTTCATAGGCCAAGAACACTGTGAACATTCACCTGAGCTTGTTCCGTCTGCCGCAGTACACCACTGACATCTTAGTCACATTCAACGATCCTGTTTGTATCAAGTGAGTTGGTTAAATATATAGAGGTTAAACCAATAATTTTTCCCCATACCCATGAGCATTACCCAGATGCTTTATAACGTTTATACTTGTGGTGTTAATAGATGCTGAAATATAATCAGGATCCTAATATGTATAGAGTGAGCGGGTTGATATAAATCTTCTCTCTCAGTCCCCTCAGCAGCAGTGCCGTTGAAAATGTGGCTGCTATACGATGGACACTACAGGACTTCAAGGGTGTTCTGCAGTCATTCTGTCTACTTGACCCTGGAGTGTTCGGGTAGATGCTTAACGTTTACATTTAAATGCAGTTGGTTTCCATTAAAAAGTTTTTTTTTCCAGAAGCTTTTACAGTTATGCCTTTACAATGACTGAATAGATTAAAATACAAAGTTAACAGGTTAAACAGGCAAAACTGGTTAAAACACAGCTAGAAAGCTAGAGTCTGTATAAAATATTTTTTCTTGTAGTGCAAGACTTAGCAGTTGTCTGATTCATAAGGCTGTACAAATAGAGAATCATGAGTTATTGGTAAAAAAAAAAAAAAAAAAAAAGAATCAGTTTTATAAAGAAAAACATTGTCTTCCTAAAATGACTCACATTTGAAAACCAGTGTTTACGCAACTTGTTGCATATTTATGCTGGTTCATTCAGTACAATTTCTCTGGAGTTTTCTTAAGGTTCTCTCAAAGGTTTGCAGTCATCATTGTCTTTTGTTTGCAGATTCAAACATCTCCATTACTTGACAACAACACTAATGTTTAACAACTTTACTGAAACTCTGTGTTAAATAAGGTTTTCCTGAAATGTAAGACACTTTCACTCACTTATCTTTAACGTGTAAGCACTAAGGCATATATAATTATGGGGCCCTTATTTACATTTAAAAAAGCACAATCAGAACCTTCAACAACAAGGTTATAAATTATAAACCTATAGGTACATGGATCAAAATGAAAACAAAATGTATTTTGACCTTGTGACCAGATGATTAACAGTAAAAAAAAGAAAAAGAAAAAAAAAAGGGTTTAGGCTTATTTTCTTGCAAATGCCATTTGATGGTTTGATTAATACAATGACATTCAGATATTTCTAAGTGTGAATTAAGTGTCCAAAAACCTTTAATATGAGATTATCCGTTTTGTTGTGTATTTGTACTTTAAGGACTTATTGCACTGTTAATGTCATGTATATAGAAAACACAAGTCATTCTTTTAAAAAATAGTTTATTTTCAAATTATATATTATCTTATGTTACAGACCCAATATGTACCTATACAATTTAAGTCTTTTAGTAAATAATTTAATGTTACATTCGTTTCCTCAAAGTATCAAATAGCTCATTCAGTACAGCACATGTAATGTAAGGCAAATGGTGACCATTATTCTGTTCCACTGAATAGTGTCTTATTCTCCTAATTGTCTTATTGTCCTAATATTCTCTGCAAATAATGTCATGTTCTCAAAGAAGCGTTAAGAACATGCAATGAAACTGTTAATTGCACAACCAAAAGTGATAAGGTTTATATCTATTGCTTTGTAGATTTATGTTCCACCCAAGGAACCAAGTTTGAAACAAATTAGACATTCTTACATTAAAGGCATTGGCAAACAAGACGAAAATATACTGAACAAAATTATAAACGCAACACTTTTGTGAACAATATTTGAGAGAAATAGGCCTTTTGTGTACATAGAAAAAGTCTTAGATCTTTGAGTTCAGCTCATGAAAAATGGGGGCAAAAACAAAAGTGTTGCGTTTATAATTTTGTTCAGTGTAGGTTGAGAATATACATAGAAATACTGTTGTTATTTTTAACCAGTTGAGTGCAACTTCATTTCAACTTCTAACTACTCAAACGTTAGTTGTATTCCTTCCTGTCATGATTAATAATTATAGTTGTCAAGTCAAAGTCAAAGGAAAAATTAAAAGAAAAACAAAAACAAATGAAAAGACCAGTTGTGTTAAAGTCATTCCACGTAATCTCTGTATGAGAATTAAACATTTACAGTACATCATATGATTAATACTATAGTAAAACAAATTTGCTTAGCCAAGTGATTCTGATGCAGCGGATTACATTAATCTTTAATAAAAGGGTCAATAAGTGTCTTTAAAAAAAAAAAGAAAAAAAAAGATGATTTAAAAAAAGTAATGATATAAAAGTTCACTGTAAAAACACATTTTATGCATAAGTATGGATTGTGCATTAATTATCAAAACTTTATTGTTCAGAGTGAGTTATTCCACTTTACCACATTACCAATGATGTAAATGTTTGTTTGAAGAAGTTTCCACTTTAAACACTCTTTTTTACAGAACTGCTTCCTCAATTAAGACAATACAATATGATAAAGATACAAAAGAATTAATGACAAAATAAAATTTTATGAATGCAATACACTTAAATATAAATATTATGATAAAAAATCTGGAATTTTTTACAACTTAAGATAATAAAAATATATAAAAATGAAAAAATAAAATATTTTAAATAACTATATATTTATAAGAAAAAAAAATTAATACAAATCAAGAGCATGTTATCACACTTAACATTAAAACATTACGGATAAATGACAACATAAAAAAAGATTAACCCTTTTGTTGGTTTACTTTTAACAAATAAAACAACCAACAGTGAACTTAAAGGAAATTATTAATTATTAGTTATATTTCTTGTTTAAAATGCTTCCCAACTGCATTCCTCAAGTCCAGGGGTGCCCAAACTCAGTCCTGGAGGGCCAGTGTCCTGCAGAGTTTAGATCCAACTTGCCTCAACACACCTGCCACGAAGTTTCTAGTATGTCTAGTAAGAGCTTGATTAGTTGGTTCAGGTGTGTCTGATTGGGCTTGGAGCAAAACTCTGCAGGACACCGGCCCTCCAGGACCGAGTTTGCGCACCCCTGCTCAAGTCCAACTCTGTTGCTGCCAGGAAGTTGGTCATCACAGCATCTGCCAGATAAGAAAAAAAAAAAAAAAAAGC